>NC_142800.1:40404588-40559374 GCF_049724085.1 Artemia sp. Qi Xiang Cuo | reverse complement strand
ATTGGTTCGGTACAACTACTGATTAATTGAGATAATAATACACAAGAAATTTATTTTAAATTTCTTAAAAATGTTGCTAAAAATGTTGCTCTCAGCAGCTATAAAAAGAAATCTCCTTCTCTCTAAACTAAACAATAAATAAATACCCTATGTTTGTTTTAGCAATTTTTATTCTCTTTCCACAGAGAGCTGTTTTCGCGAGTTCAAAACACGCAAAATCTGGATTAACATAATTCTCTTTCTGTTACGCCCACGAAAAAGACACTTATTTGAACAGTTCAGAGAACAAGTTGAAATAAAACAAACAATAGTGACGGCTGAAGACGATGATACAGTGCAGATAGGTTTTCAGCTTAATTTATCTACCATCTAGTAAAAAAAAAAGAAAAAAAAAGGAATGCCCTAAAGTTGTTTGTGAATAATTATGCATTTGACCGTTTGGGCAGGATGAATTTGTTAAGGTAAAAAAAGGTAAAGGATTCGGCACTAGACCATTAAAATCCAAACCGGCGTTGCTGATCTCCGTCTCAAGGCCCTTCAGCCAGGAACTGCAATGGGGGGATGGGGGCCAGCCATCCTGTGCTTTCGCACACCAATTTGTTAAGGCAGAGACGGTTAATAATTTTTGTAAACGATTACATATAGTTGAGGTTAATAATTTTTGTAAACGATTACATATAGTTGAGCAGCCAGGGCATCGTTTCAAGAATAGTCCGCTTCATTTTGCGAATACGAGGTTCAGTTACAGAGAAGTCTTTTTATATTCCTCATCAAACACTTCGTGGTAACGAACTCTAAGTAACGAGCGACGCGGCTCAATAGTAACCAAAACTCTAAAAAACGGAATTTTGATACCGATAGATAATCAAAAGAATATGCTGAATCCAAATATATGAGTTTACAGTTTAGTGTTACACATCAAAGGCTACGAGCCTGCGAAAATTTGCCTGATTTTTCAAAAAGGGGGGAAACACCCCTAAAAGTCACACAATCTTAATGAAAGTTCAGAGTCAGCGTATCAGAGAGTCTTATTTCAGAGGTTTGAACTTCTATCTGTAAAAATGTAGAATTTTCTCTTTTTGCCTGGAGAAAGATCATGGATGTGTGTGTTTTTTTTCAGTGGTCCTAGAATATTGGAAGAGGGCTCATTAGAATGGAAATTCAAAGTTCTAGTGCCCTTTTTAAGTGATCAAAAAGACTGGAGGGCAACTAGGCCCCCTCCCCTTTCTTTCCCAAAATCGTCCGATCAAAATTCCGTGACATCGATGTCGTTCATCACAGTTTAAAGGCTCAATAAGCGCGCCCTTTGGTGTGAAATGACCCCCCCCCCCACAGCCCCAGGGGAAAGGTCTTTAAGTTATAAAATTTTTCCATTGTTTGCGTATAGTATTTGTTATTACTATAACAAATATCCCTCCCCACCATTTTCGGGTGGGGTGGGGAAGAAATTTTCTACTGGGGGTTTTTCTACGGGGAAATCTACCATGGGGAGGGAAGTTTCCAGGGGGTGAACTTATCAGGGTAAATTTTACACAGGGGAATTTGCCAGAATTCCTATACACAATTCTTTTCATATGTCTTGCTCTAATAATCAAATTAGAGCATAATATATTATATTATATTGATGATATATCAATATATTATTGATATATTGTATATAATAATAAAATATATAATTATATTATAATATATATATATATATAATTATAATACATATATATATATATATATATATATATATATATATATATATATATATATATATATATATATATATATATATATATATATATATATATATATAAATAAAATATATTATATTGATAATTATAATGAAAACAAAAATGTTACGATAACACAACACTAACGATAAGCAAAATAACATTGAGACGAAGTGAGAAAATATATATAACAAAACAAGAAAAATGAGCAACGTTAGGGGACTTCATAGAACAAAATAATTTTATTAGGTTGAATAATAAATTACCAAAGGCAACCATACACCTTAGTGATGTTGAAGTTTTTTTAAGTCATTTTGATGACATTGACAT
This sequence comes from Artemia sp. Qi Xiang Cuo, assembly GCF_049724085.1. Taxonomy (NCBI): domain Eukaryota; kingdom Metazoa; phylum Arthropoda; class Branchiopoda; order Anostraca; family Artemiidae; genus Artemia; species Artemia sp. Qi Xiang Cuo. The sequence continues at coordinate 40,557,323 of NC_142800.1, read as the reverse complement.
ATAACCCCATACAAATAAAGGATGAACTATTTACAGAATAGTAGATAATGCTGCCAACAACCCCAGTCTTTTCAAAATGGATTGAATAAAAAGTGAAGCCAATAGAAAGAAATTCGTGACTTAAATAGTCCCAAAATGGACCATCAAGGCTTCTAAAGCAAAAAGTACCCTTCTGGTTAAACACAATATTTTTCGTTCGTGGTTAATATAAAACCTATCTCGGTGTAAATATTTCCTCACCGTATGCATGGAGGGATGTATATTCCAGCAGAAACAAACAACAACATTAGTCCCAAAATAATTCCATGCGCCAGGCATTTGGTTGCCATTTTACTTCAATGCACTTGGATACATAAAGTAATAATATATTTATTATAGCATAAATATATACTTGTTATAGAGCAGTAGAGCAGAACTAACAAAATTTATTAAAGCAATGCAACTGTATCTATTTAATGTCTAAGATTTTTATTTCCTTTCGGGGATAAGTAAATTGATACATCGTTAAAATCGACTGTCAAAATGAACAAATTTAGAATGGGATCTGTAAAGAAAAACAAAAAGCAATTATCTATAGTAGAAAATAGAAATAAAAAGTGATTACAACATGAGAAAAAAGGGTAAAAATATTAGTTTTAGAAGAAGTCCAATAAAGAACCGCTTCTTTACTGATGCCACAAGAGACATCTACTTGAATGGAAACTCGCCCTCAAATTGCTACGCAGCATCAACGAAAAACACCCAAACGTTAATGCTATTCCACGGCCATATCCAAACAGCAGCGATGTGGCAGCTAACTATCGCGTGTAGTTTTATAAACAAGCGTTAATAATAATAATAATAATAATAAAAATAAAAAAAAAAAAAAAAAAAAAAAAAAAAAAAAAACCTCCGATTTTGAGATAATATTTCAATTAATGAAAATGTAAGCAAATTGAACTTACTAAATTGCAACTAACCATAGTAAATTACTATTGCAGCCCCAATAACTAACAACATACTCAGGGGCGAACCTACAGCATTTTCATGGGGGAGGGGGGGAGCAAGAGGGGTCTACTTTCGGATATTCAAGGAGCATGGGCTATATAATAATGTTTTCTCCACATTACTGGGGGTGAACTGCACCCCCCCTTGCCCCTGAACATACTGAAGAAAAAGGTCAAAACAGGAAAAAAATTACACTTGAAAAATTAAATTTTTTCTAGAGGGGACGGGGTCCCTCGGAAAAATCTCAAGGTTCCATATCTTCCTCCTGTTTGCAGGTATGCAAAAGCACAATAATGTATGGACACGAAGCAGCTATATACATTTTATAGGCGGGAGAGGTAAACGGTGGTTAACCAAATAATTGTCCTATTAATTTCTAATCTTACTATTCTTTGAATTTTTTTGCAGAGCAAATAAGTATCGCACCCTTGTCCCTTGGGGATTTGCATAGAGGGATTTTACAACGCCAAAAGTGAGATCCCTTTTTTTTCGTGTAATCTAAAATAAACCTGTCAAAAAAGTATTTTGCCTGCTTTGTGCATCGTTGGCTAAAAATCAGTCAACACAGCAGTTTCGAATTTGTCTTGGAGAACAATATAAAACACCTTGGAGAAAATAAGGTAAAAACGTTGTGTAATATAGCGTTTCAAATCTGTATTGGAGGAATTAAATGAAAAAACAACAAGTTTTTTCAAATGAAAGTAAGGAGCAACATTAAAACTTAAAACGAACAGAAATTATTACGTATATGAGGGGGGTCACCCTCTCCTCAATACCTCACTCTTTAAGCTAAAGTTGAATTTTTAGTTCCAGTTATTTAAGAAAGACTCCTGAATCACAAAGGCCTATTAATTAGAATAATAAGTTCTTATAAAAGTTCTAAAAAACTTTAGCGTAAAGAGCGAGGTATTGAGGAGAGGATAACCCTCCTCATATACGTAATAGATTTTGTTCGTTTTAAGTCTTATGTTGCTCCTTACTTTCAGTTGAAAAAAATTGTTTGTTTTTTTGTTTAATTTCTGATCGCTTTTAAGTAATGCTGGGGAAACCTGACTCCCCTCCATGGAAAATTCCCTTTGCCCATGCAAAATTTCTCCATGGAAAGATTCTTTCACGTAACCCCCCCCCCCCCCGCCTCCACCAGAAAAATTCCCCTTGAAAAAATGTGTATACTTTCCAATAACGTATACTATATTTAAACAATGGGCAAAGTTCATAGTTTGCAGCCCTTCCCCCAGGAACTGTGGGGATGAGGTCATCCTCAAAGACATAGTTATTACATTTTCCGACTATGTCGAAAAAAATGCCTATCTCAAAATTTTGTTCCGGCGACTTTAGGGAAAAAATGACTGTGTGAGGGGGGCTAGCTGCCCTTCAATATTTTTGGTTACTTAAAAAGGCCACTAGAACTTGTGATTTCCGATCAAATGAGCCCTTTCCGGATCATCTGGGATCAGTGGCTCGATATGATCACCCCTGCAAAAAAAAAGAAAAAAAAAGGATCTTTTTTCCGGCAAAAAAAATGCAAAATTCCACATTTTTGTACATAGGAGCTTGAAACCTTTACACTAGGGTTCTCTGATATCCTGAATCTAATGGTGTTGTTTTCATTAAGATCACATGATGTTTTCGGGGTGTTTCCCCCCTTTTTCAAAAATTGGATAAATTTTTCCAGGCTCGAAACTTTTGATGAGTAACATTAAATTTGACAAATTTTATACTTTTTGAATAAGTATCAAAATTCGATTCTTTCAATGTGTCTATAGTTATTAAGACTCTGTTGTTTCGGTTATGTGTTGTGTTGTTTGTCTTAGAGTTTTGGTTACTATTGAGCCGCATCGCTCCTTACTTACAGTTCGTTACCATGAACTGTTTGAAAGATTCGAGAAAAAAAGAAAAAGTCTTAGGGAAAAAAGAAGGTAACGCATAGCTTCAAGTTGCAAAAACTTGGTTATTTTTGAAATCATGGGAGGCAAAAGAGGAAGAGGAAATGCCTGAAACGAGGAAATACATGAGAATTTACCTGGGGAGATGGACAATTTGTCAAAATAAGAAATAGGCTAATTATAGGAAAATATACAGAAATAGTAAAAATCATGAGATTTTAGGTGAATAAAACTGAAGGGAATGCCCCTTCCTCTACGTGTGTACATGAACTCAACGTATGGTATCTTCAGCCAGGTGCGGAACCCCCACTGAAGGATCGTCAGTGATTTACAATTTTTAAGTCAAAAGGCAAAAAAAAAACACAAACACACACACATGAAGAACCATCAACAACACACAAATGACGATGGAATAGAATGTACTTAGTTTGAACCATTAGACCTGTATCCAACAAAATAATCTTCTGCCCCTCCCCCCTTAAAGACGTAGACTTGTGCACATATTGCAACAAACACCTTCAAAATATGTATGTTTTGTTGTGATTGACACTTTTCAATTACAACAAATTTTTCATTAAAATACTTTGTGCCTCAAAAATTGGATTAAGAACCATTTCTAAGAAATTTCTACTTCTCTTGAAGTTCTAAAACTTCAAATTCTGAAGATTTGTACCGGTTCATTCGCTTTACCTCTACGGAGAATTTTCCAGGATTCTTCAGAGCTTCAGTGGATAACCTTTCATTTATTAATCTTGCCACAGCTTCAAGAGTAACCAAGTGATCGGGGTGTACACCGACGTTTAAAATTCCAGCCAGGACTTTAACACCATTTTTAAAATCTTGACTTTCAACTGAAATAACAAACAAACTGATGAAAATTAGTAGAAAATGGCTGTCGAAGAAGAAAATAAAAGGTGCTATTAAATGTTAATAGTCACAATTCGTTTTGTTTTTGCTTTCATACCCCATTCCAAAGATTAGGCAAAAGTTGAATAAAAAGTTAAATTCTTTAATACAACTAACTTTTTCCATTCGAATAAATGGGAAAAACATATCTGTGCTGGTATGGTTCTTTCTTATTAGCTACGCAAGAATTGTTAATCCTACCTACAGAGTTTGAGAATGGAAGGTGCTGCAAGATATCGGCACCAGACCTTTTTGAGCGGCACCACGACCCTTACTGAGGTCAAGCATGAAGTGATTTGCTATTCCTCGTTTTGTATGGGATTATTGTCCGCACAAAACTCTGGCCTGTTCTATGGGCTAACCACCGATAAAACTTTTAAAAAAAACTTTAATAACAGTCACATACTGAAACGCACTCCCACAGACACAAAAACAGAAAAATAAATTATTAAGAAGCGCCAACGTTAAATGAAATTACCTACAAAGGTGACTTCCGCACTATTTTGCAATTTTTTAATGGAATCGAGGTTAATCTATTGATATTTTTCATTTAAGATATGCAAGCTTTTGTCATTATTTCAACAACTGCATTGTTTAAGAAAATTGCCAGAAAGCTCGTGAGTTACGCTCCCATCAACGGTAATTTTATCTAGCCCTTTCCCTTTTACTTGTGGAAACAGAATAGAGGCTTTGGCAGGGCAGCTCTCAGTGTGCGAGTCGAACTGATATTTTTTTTTCTTCCAGCTAGGATCTATTTTCGAAGAGCCCTCTAAACCTTTAAATTTGGTGAAAGTGGAGATAGGGGCTTAAAAATGTCTTTCCTAATTTGGGCATCTGACCTGTTCATGAAAATAGCATTGACGAAACGCAACAACCCACTGAGGTAGCCTTAACGGTGTTAACTACTGTATGAGTTCAAAAGGAAAAAACGGAAAAGAGAAGGAGAAGAAAACAAAAAGGAAAGAAAGAACCTGCTATACTGCAGTAAACGACAGATTAGTAACTAACAGCGTTCGATTAAAAAAGAAGCAATTTCATAGTTCCAAAGAAAGTATTTAAAATGCAAGGAGCAGGAATCTTTTCCTTCATTATTTTTTTGCACCTATACTTTTTAGACTTAGAGATGCTGTAGATAAAGTTTTAAGAGAAGAACAGTGTGGTTATAGGAAGAGGAGAGGATCCGTCAACCAATTTTCACTCTTAGATTAATAATTGAGAAGGGCCTGAATCATCAAGCACCTTTGGTCCTCATTTTTGTAGATTATGAGCAGGCGTTTGATTCAGCTGACAGAAGAGCTTTAGTGAAGGTCCTATCCTTGTATGGTAAACCAGATAAATACATTAAAGTGATTAGTACTATGTACGAGGATAACGTTCCTTCGGTTATGGTAGGAAATGAGTTTAGTAGCTGGTTTTGTATTAAATCACAAGTTAAACAGGGTTGCGTCCTATCCCCATTTATATGGACTTTGTCCTAAGGAACACAGTAAAGGCAATAGGAGAACACGGAATCAATTGGGGAAGTAAACTCCTAGACTTAGATTATGCTGATGATTTAAGCATCCTAGATGAAACTTTTAGCAAAATGAATGAAGTTTTGGAGATTTTGCGAGTACAAGGTGCAAGAAAAAGTTTGAAAATTAATGTTAAGAAGACTAAGTCGCTAAGACTATGAATAAGTCAAGGTGAAGAGATGATGTTGGGTAACGAGAAGATTGATCAAATGGACAGCTTCACTTACCTAAGTAGTTATATTAGTAAAGATGGTGGGTGCAGCGAAGATGTTAAAAATAGAATAGCCAAGGCCCCAGGGTGTTTTTTTCACAGTTGAAAAAAAGTTTGGAAGAATAGGAAGATACGTTTGCACACCACGATTAGAATACTGGAAGCTAGAATGATGAGAGTGGTCAGGTAGGGTTCTGATGCGTGGGACCGAAAAACGGAGGAGGATTTGCTAGATGTTTTCCAGAGAAATAGCCTAAATTGATTGTTTTGAGTACCGACTGAATGACCGTATCTCAAACAGTAAGCTGTCTGAAAAATGTGGATCAATACCGCTTTCTTTGGCTATAATGAGAGAAAGGTTGAGATAGCCTGGACAAGTTCTGCGGATGAAGGGTTTTAGATTGCCGAATATCGTCCTAGTCAAGCAACTATCTAGGGCCAAAGGAAATGTAGGTCGTCCTCGAATGGGGTTGGGGGATGTCGTAAGGAAAGATTTAAGGGGAATTGGAACTTCTTGGGAGAGTGGAACGAAGTAGACTTAATTAGGAGCGTGCATAGCTGTGTTGGCCTCAGACGGCTTATTGTGCAGTGAGTCGTTAGTAGTAGCAGTAGTAGTACAATTTAAGTTATCCTTAGGGTAAATATTTTTGAGACTTAGTTTTTTTTTCAATTAATTTTATTGCAAACCAGCTTAGATGGGAGAAGTGAAATGAATTACTTACAGTCCATGCTGTCCAAAGGATTTGTAGGGACAATGGAAGGTTTTGCTGGTCCCTGAAACTTAGTTTCAATTCCTTCAATAGTTCCAGAATAGCGATTCGCTGAAATTGAATTGTGGAAATAATAAAAGTTATTTGTACATGAAGCGCAAAGTTTTAAAGGTCGTAAGTACCGTATAAGTTCAACAAACAAATTAAAATGAAAAAAAAACTGGTCGAAATAAAAAGCGAACATCTCTATTTTCAAAGTTTTGTGCGAATCCTGTTTTTTACAAGTTTCAAGCTTGAAAATCAAGCAAGGCTGAACAAAGGCGGAAAATTCTCATACGCGCTGATTACAATTTGATTCTAATCAACTAAACCGTCCGAAAATCAAAACACATTCTGTGCATAATATAGTTGCAGAATATAAGTCACAGGATGATAACCAATTTTATGCTTCGTACAAGAATATATGAAGAAGGAGACACCTAGGGATTTCACCTATCGAAGCAGTTGGACGGATAAAGACAGACGGTAAATTCAACTCAAAGCCTTTTCTGCAAGTCGCGGATTTCGATTTTGAACGGGCAAATTGAAGTAGGTTTATTCAAAGTTGGCTGTAGCCAAGGAGTGGAGAAGCTGGGTTTATTTGTGTCATCTACAGCTCAAAATATTAGACTCCTTTACTTGCCATCACACACAGCATCCCCACAGCATTGAAGTATTGCACCAACAGAATTATTTTACCCCCCCCCCCTTCTCTCCAGAAGTTTTGGTATTTGTCTTTGGGTATTGATACTATTTAAACATATTTATAAAATTCATGACATACTTTACTAAATTACGGTTCATTTTGAAACCAGAGAAACGCTTAAAAAAAGAAAAATATAGCTACCTTTTTATCGTAAAATATGAAACACTAAAAAATAATCAGAAACAAAAAGGGAAAATTGACGTAAAGACATAATGGATATAAATCATCCAGAACATAGGGAATACTACAGTGTCCTAATAGTAGTTCCGGACAGAGTTCAGGGGGTCTCTAGCTCTCCCTGGATGGCGTGCCTTTCCTATTGCATTTTCAGGGGGTTACTCTCCATATGGTGTACCTAGACCTTGTTTTTATGGGAAGCAAATATAATTTTCTTCTATCCCCATGCAAAGGCATTGTTTGTGAATCTAAAAAGACCATTTCCAAGATAATCTGTCTAGGAGAGATTATATGTTTATTCAAAGATGTAAATATCTCCCAAATAGAATTTTCTTCTAAACCTTTAAACAATCTCCTGGAAGCATTTTAGTTATTAGTTGCAAAATATCCCCCACCCCCTAGACAAACCATGTCTAAGGGTGTAAACTAGCGGCCTAGGAATAAAGCATTCTAATATTAGGCCTTTTGCCTTATATCTATATTTTTTTCACTGTTGTATTTTGTTCACGTGTATTTTGTTCAAGTATATTTTGTTCACTGATGCTAATCGGAAATCTGAGCCAATCCCTGATATTTAAAAGGAAGAGCAGATCATCATCTCAAGGCCATTTCAATCCCAAAAAGATAATTCGCGTTTCCACAGAATAAGTGCGTGGCAATCGGGGAGCTAGGGGCTCAACAGGATGGCAGGGAACCGGCCCCCTGAGGAATTGCAGGTGCCCTCGGGCTGCCTGGGGTTTAACGAACAATGTTGAAAACCATTGCACCCCTTTCTAGACTTTTCTGCTATGCACACAAAGGAATGAAGATAAGAAAATAAGCCAGGAAAACCTCTAAAGTCTCTCAAGGCAAGACATAAACTACTTTTATATGTCTTTCAAGGAAAATCAACAAGTTGGAAGCCTCTGGGTACTCGATACAAGTATCAAAGCTACTTGTTTAAAAGAGTGGTCGCAAAGCTTTAAAGCAACTGAGCAGCATTACAACTCAATAAGCCTTACTATGATCTACCCAGCAAAGTTGGAAAATAATGCAAGTTATTGCTTAAATTACATATTCATTTATAAATTTAAGAGGTACGTTTCTAATTTATATTAACAAACTAATGAAATATGTGCATCAGAAGAACATAATTCCACGTGAAAGGTGTCACTCTTTTTTTTATCATCAAGAATATTCCAAATATTAGGCTCATAACGTATAGCGACCAATCGAATGCCGTTATTCAAATACCCATCAGTCAATCAATTTATTTACTTGTCATCAATAGATTTCTTACTTGAAAATGAAATCGCGGACAGACAGATATTTTGCCTTCGTTTGATTAGCTTCAGTGATAAACCAGCCTGGAGCAAAATTTAATATTTTTTCTTAGGAACAAAAGACCAATTATTCTGACTAAGGACTTTAATAAAAGGTTGTTTTCAAGATCAATAAGCTCCATCTTCAATGCAGCGTTGTCCTCATGAAAATGTTGCATGTCACAAATAGATGATTTTTCAGCATTAATCTTTGCAAAAAGAGACAGGAAGAACTGCACCCCAATCGAGCCATTCTTAAGTCTCAGAGAAGTTAACTGAATTGGTTTTGTAAGCATGAAAGAATTGCAATATGTTCTTCGTTGTTGTAAGAAAGCTGTGAAGGATCTTGCTTGTCGGGTAAAAATAACAAAAAAACTTCAATAGCCCCAGGTTCTTGTTTTGTGAATAAGACCACATCTCAAATCGTTCTTCTAATGTCTTCATTCAATGCACTGAAGTAATGGGTTAAGGCTATTTAGCTTTTAGTTAAGTCTGAAAAGCAAATTCTTGCAGCGAAACAGAATCTTTTAGCTCAAGGAAAGATTCAAGGATCACATCAAAGATTTAAAAAGCTGCAAAACCCAACCCCTTCTAGGTCAACAATCTTTTTATGAAGCAACAGATTATCATATTTCTATTTTAACTCTTCAGTCAGTCCTGAAAGTATATCTCTGAAGCACATGAGCTTTTGCAAATTTAACCGCCGTTTTAGTTACACTGCTCATACTTGAAACTTACCATATAGTGACTGCCGGTGCATAATGCAATGCTACTACAGATATTTTGGTAATTTTTTCTTTTACGCTACAAGGTAGTGAATATCTTTTCACCCCCACCCATCACAGGAGCTCCACTGGTTTCCAAACACAACAACTATAGCACAAGAATGTTTTCAAATTCAATGAGCTTTCTGAAAGCTACAAGCTCCTCAAGAGAAGAGTAGAGCGAGAGATCAGAAAGGCACTACGTAACCACCTGCGGAAGAAATCCGAAGGCTGCGAAGTACTGTTCAAGAAGAGGAACAGCGGAGCAGTTTTCAGAATGGTACGCCAGTTAAGACGGAAAAAAGAGTCGCAACCATCAGTGATCCTGGATAAAGATGGAAATGAGATTATCGATTCAAAGATGAAACTCGAAAGATGGAAAGAATTCTTTAACGATAAACTGAATCCACCAGTAGCTGCGGATCCTGAAATACTAACCCACTTCCCCATACCCGACCAAGAACTCAGACCACCACCCCCACTCAAGTCAGAAACCGATTCAGCAACCAAGTCGCTCAAACAAGGAAAAGCCCCTGGCCCAGACGGAGTCACCGTTAAACTCATTAACGTCGGATCGGATGATGTAACTGATCTGTACTACGCCATTGCATCTGCAGTGTGGTAAACCGGCCACGTACCCCGTCAGTGGTGCAAGGCTGCCATTGTACCTATTCACAAAAAGGAGGTCAAAGAAAGAGTGTGGAAACTACCGTCCGATCAGCCTCACGAGCCATCAGTCACGTGTCGTGACAAAAGTCCTACTCCGACGCTTACAAGCAACAACTTCCTTTGCCATTGGAGAATATCAGGCCGGCCCCCACCCTGGAAGATCCACAGTCCATCAGATATTCGTCGTTCGACAACTCATGGAACGAAACATTGAAATCAGCCAAGAGCTCTACCAACTATTCGTTGATTTCCGTCAGGCATTTTACCTGATATGGCACGACGGACTCTGGCAAATCCTCCTTCACTATGGGATCCCTTATGAGATAGTCCAAGTAATCAAGAGTCTGTACGACCAGTTCCGAGGCCAAGTAATAACCGTTGATGGGCTGTCAGAAGAGTTCACAACTTCGTCAGGACTACTCCAGGGTTGTATCTTATCACCACATCTCTTCGACCTCTTTCTAAATGTCGTTCAGTCACTGATGTAGTAGGAATATGGCGCAATAATTGGAGGGCTGCTGATAGACAATCTTGCCTACGCTGATGATATTGTTGAGCTAGCCAACTCTGCACAAGAACTACAGGCACAAGCTGATAAACTCTACGATACCACAAAGCTGTTTGGGATGGAGATCAATGTCAGCAAGACCAAAGTCAAGGTAACTACCAGAAGTAAACTAGACAACCCGCCCATTATCACCATAGGCGGGAGACAGGTTGAAACAGTTGACCACTTCCTGTACCTTGGTAGCCTAGTCTCCTCAGATAATTCCCATAGCTCTGACGTGAAACGTCGACTTGCACTTGCTAGCTCTAGCTTCCGAAGACTAGCCAACCTCTGAAAAAGCAACCACCTAGCCAACAAACTCAAAATGCGCCTATTCAACAGTTTAATAATCCCCATAGTTATTTATGGATGCGAAACATGGACTCTGAAAACCGAAGATGAAAGAAAACTTCTAGCTTTTGAGATGAGATGCCTCCGTCGCATTGCTAGAATCAAATACACTGACCGAATCACAAATGTGGAAGTACGCCAAAGGTTCCAGTTCACTGAAACCATTCTAAGTAAAATCAAGGAGCAACAACTGCGCTGGTTCGGCCACGTCAAGCGAATGGAGCCAAGCCGCCTCCCGAAAATCGCTCTTGAAGGATCCCTCCATGGCCTTCGTCGACGAGGCAGACCACGAAAACGATGGATGGAGAACTTCCACTTCGACAATGTCAAGATAGCCCAGTTGTCACGTATCGCACCAGATAGAACAACGTATCGAGCCCTTACGCATGAGCTAGCAAGAGGAGTGGCCACAAAACGTCCCACGAGGATGGCCGGGACCTAAGTAAGTAAAGAGCTTTCTGAAAGCGGAATATAATGTCCTGTCCAATAGTATGTCCTTTACGTGGTAAAACTTTTACCAGTTAGAAATCATCAAAAACCTCTCTATTCTAATTATGGGCAGACTCAACAAGCTGAATAGAGGCAAAAAACAAAACATATTTGAGCAAAAATTGCTAAATAAGCTGTAGGCTGGTCACCTATATCGGTTGATTCACCAAGTTGAAGGGAGAAACAGGTCGAACAATCTATCTTGTGAATCTACACCAGAATTCATTAGTTTACCTCCACAAATAAGTTTATTTGCAGAAGGTGTCACAGATTTAATCGCACATATTGTTTCACCTTTTTTTTAAAATTATTAGATAATGTATCTGCAGGTTTTGAGATTACTCCGTCATTCTGGGAGCTTATGGATAAACATATTCCAAATTAACACCTGAATTTCAGATGCCAGGTGAGGCAGAAAACACCTGGTCCTGCTGAGAGTGCAAGTAAATAGCTCTAAGATTACAAATTTGGTTATTTCCCCATCAGGGCGGGCGCAACCTATCCTGCCACCCTAGGCAAGTTATTTTTTTGCCCCCCCCCCACAACTAGATTTTTTGTTTACAGTTTCCACCTCAATTGAACCCTTACCCAAAATCACCACGGTACTTATGCATTATAACTAAACACGAAAGAAGTCAAGTTTGGTTAATGCTAATGAAATAAAATTGGATGAATATATAATAGTTTAGAAACAAATTTGGGCTATATATTTGCACATTAGGGGGCGGGAGGTGGGGTAAGCATAGCATATATTAAATACGTAACCTAACCTAGGTACCTTTCCCCTCCCCCCTAAGCCCCCAAAAAACAATTGTTTAAATATTGTAAACTCAATGAGAAACCACGCTTTTCCATCATTTTATCTAGCAAATACCCGTTTGTCTGGTTTCGTGTCTGGTTTCCTTGTACAGTCTATAGTACTGGTTTAGCTATAATGCATAAGTACCATCACCACTTCTTATGCATTTTTTGGCACTTAGCGAGACGTACATTAATTTACACACACAATCACAAATTACATAATGCAAATACAAATCTAACCTGTGTGGCTGCTAGTACAACCATAATTATGATAGATAATTGTACGCGAAACCCTTAGTGCCAGAGTATTTATTTCATTAGGTAAATAATAGGAACTTATTAAAGAAAACCGATAATTCTGAAGAAGAGATGACTTTACTTCTGAAAGTTTACATAGATTATAGGGAAAAGTTAAAAGTGAAAAGTTAACAGAAAGGAGGTTTACAGTTCACAATTCAATTTTTCTTAATTTCATCTTTGTGAAAGAAGTCACCAGTTCGTTCAAGTCGATGTCTTTTGCCAAGTCTTGTTCAACTGGTAGAGCAGCTAGTCCTTGAAGCCTTTCCTGCGTCATAATGGATCGAATATATGTTTGGATTAATTTTAATTTTGAAAAACTACGCTCACCACCAGCAACAGACACAGGCAGTGTCAGCAAGATCTCTAAAGCCACGGACAAATTTGTGGTACAAATTTTAAGTCCATTGCTTATGATGAAGTTAAGGACATGTTTTGGATTTGCGTTCTTGGACACTCTTTTAGCAATGGGTTGAGTTTGAGTGCAAACTTTGTGGCTTTCGATATCTTTAGCTTCTTTGTTTAAGAGGAAATGTTGTAAATTCATACAATCGTCCATAAGGGACTTTGTTGTTGCGGCATTTACCTTGGATATGTTGTAGAGAAATCCGAATATAGAAGAAATCTCGCCTAACTGTTGAAATCTTTCATCCAAAGAAGAAATTGCGGTATCGAGATGGCATGCGGTATGGCAAAATGGAAATTGACTTTGAAGTGTTCTTGAGGGGATACCAAAGGTTCATCATCCGCTTCGTAATCAAACTGTTTTTTCTTCTTTTTCAACCGAGTTGGCAGGGTTTCTGTTTCAAATGTTGGTTGAATGTTTAGCTCCTCAGGCGTCAACTAGAATACTTCCAAAGCCATCGTCGCAATGTAACGTTTGTAAGTATAATTTAGTTTTGCTTAGTTGATCTTCGACAGCAGCCAAATCAAATTGTTTGGATTGTAACAACTTACTTGTTATGTTGATTTCAAAAAGTATACTGTGCCATAAAACTACACTTACAACAAAATTGTATTTTTCTATGTTTTTGCCAGACTTAAAGCTTGCACTCGCGAGTTGTTACCTGTTGAAGAATTTAAAGAGCAATCCTCATAAATGTTCTTTAAAATATTATGAGCATTACCCAGTTGATATCGAAAAGGTAGAAGAGTATATTTTTGACTTTCCCGTCTGGTTTCACTAAGGGGTTTGAGCTTCAATTTAGTTTAACATTGTTTAAGAATATTCCAACATTGTGTTGAAGCAGAAAAACAAACATAAATTTCTTGAACCAAAGCAAAGAACTTCGTAGCCTTCAAGGTCACGCGGCTACTCTGAGAGTACGCGGAGGCGGCCGTGCCCCCTCCCTGCTTCCCAATCCCCGCATATAGCACAGTACCAACCCGCGCCTCTTAACCTCCCTCAGCGAATAACCGACACTGTCGAATATTGTCGAGTGTCATCTGTCACTCACGTCTCTCATGCAGTATGAATCTGTAAGTTGACCTGTAAAATGTAAATCAAGCTAATATTCATAAAGTTTTATTCTGAAATGATTTTTTTTTCTAATTTTTCCATTTTTACCGCCCTTCCCAGGATGCCGCCCTAGGCGGCCGCCTACTTTGCCTAGTGGACGTGCCATCACTGTTCCCCATGTCACAACAGTGGAACCAATCAAATGAAAGCACACTTAATTCTGTATTGCTAAAGAAAACTGATGTCTCTGGTCTTCTGTGAATTACCAATATGGATCTGTGCAGAACTTCTGGATGCTATCTCAGTCTTTGGATGTCATTGGGGCAAATAAAAGTGAGCTATGAGCTATGTTATTACTTTTAATTATTGGTGATACAGCCTATGATTGATTGATTGACATTCGACGTACGCCTAGTTATTTTTATGATCTATTCTTCTTTTTTTTTGCTTTCAGACAATTAGATGCACACAAAATACAACAGGTGAGAACAGAAAGAAAATGGTTTTTAATAATTTGTAGAATCTCTTTTGTTGGTACCAAATCATATTCCAAAACAAAATGAAGATTTAATGGGTGACCTAAAAAAAATGCATGAAGATGGTTTTAAGCCTTAGTGTTTTTGATTATGAAGTCACATTGTTACTTTTCACATTGCGTTCGATTTTTAACAAGACCGGTGGGACGGGGGGCGGGGAGAGAGATCTGTTCTAAAAAACATATTTTTGTTCTTTCTTTGTTTAGTTTAAAGGATCCTCCAGTCTTTTTTAATGTTGTTCAGCTTGTTGTCATCTTTTAGCCACTTTATCTTGAGCCTTCTCGCCTGCTCTCAGGGACATTTTACAGCAGACACAACTACATTACTATATTTTACTAATACAGCACTCTAAAGTTGTCAATTCACAATTGCCTTCTTTTGTTGTAGCTAAATTGTACTTTATTTCAGGATTTTAATTTCATCTTTCTAGTTGCTTCAAGCTGGTAGAAAATTGCTTATTTTGTTTCGACAGTTAAGCCTTTTATATCTAACTTACTATTTCAACAATTACTTACACTTTTCTTGATACACAAGCTTTACAGCCAGACAAAGAAGCCAATCTAGTTGTTCGTTTCTCGTCTTCAGGAAGGAAGGGCATCCTACGGCTTCTAAATATTTTTCATAAGACTTTGACCAAGCCAAAGAAGACTTAACATCACGCAATCCTTCCCTGTCTTCGATTTTGTACTGCCGTATCTTTTGGTCTTCTAGCCAAAGTATAACGGATCGAAACTGGTCCTCATCTACAAGACAGGTGGATACATGCAATAGTATGTATGGTTACATTATTGTCAGTATTGTTATAATTACGTGGCTTTTTGCAAAAAGAGCTTAAGTCCACTTTTCCTAATTCTATAGGAGAGCAAAAGGAAAATAAAATTCACAATGAAAAAATCTTTCTCACAAATCAGAACTCAAGAAACTTGAAACTTCAAAGACTGATTCGTTAACTTTTCAATCGGAATTCACAAGAAATGTCCGAATTGCTGAATTGTTCGTTATTTAGAGTATAAGGAACTTACGCTCTTTTTTAAGCCCTTTCCGAACAATTAATAACACGGTCAGAATTAAAGATAGGCCCATTTTGAATAGATCAATCGATAGATCTATTCGGGTTCTTTCGAACCATACAGTGTGCTTACGTCATTTTCGGGAAAAAGTGGACGTAGGCCTTTTTTTTTGCAAAATGCCACGTAATTTTAGATAGCCATCTTGTTCAGAGTACAAATAACAGGTCCAGTTGAGCTGAAATGTTGAGATCACTAACCTCAAAAAAAAAAAAAAAAAAAAAAAAAAAAAAAAAAAAAAAACGTTAGCAGCTTCATGCAGAGCCAGGTATAGGTTTTTTCTCAGGGAGGGGGATGTAGATTTAGCCACCCCCTGCTGCAACATCACTACTGTAAATATTAAAACTTTTGTTCCACAAAGGTATGAATGGCTCAAAATACTTCCCTTCTCATTTAAGCAGCACATCCATTTCTCAAAGTCTTACTTCTTTAACACAAAGATTTTAAAGGACATAAAAGGTAATTGCCCTTTGGAGGAGGAATGGGTGTAGGTAAGTACATCAAATACCTTCCCATAGGATCATGGAGGCTCTGGATTCATTCCTGAATTTTATTCACCTTTCCCCGGCTTTCCGAGATAAACAAAAGCCCCTTATGTAGGATTTTACCATGTCTTTAATGCAATTTTTAAAACCTTTGAAATTGGGAAGGAGTCAAGATAAGAGCACGAAAACACCTCCCTAGAGCATAAAGTGTCATTTCCCTAATTCAAATATTATCCAAGATATTGGAAAGTCCTTCCACTAGAACTTTACTATTTTTGGAAAAACTTTGTCTAATGAAAGTATAAGGTAATCTTGATGCAACATTCCTTTTTTGAACTAGCTACAATAACAATAAAAGACTACCGTAATGCCCTTTGATTCCAGATCCAGCACTCTTTCGAAATGTAAAAGTCACTACCACAATAAGTAGCCTATGGATAAAATTCTAGATAAAACGTTTTCACTATCTTGGAAAGTATTTCATGTAAGAGAACAAAGGGGCGATTGTTAAGCACAGGGGTTAATTTGAACAAAACCCAATACAATTCTGAAAAATACTTTAAAACAATCACAAATACTGTACTTACTTATCTCATTTGTCAAAGCATATTGCTTCACCTTACCTTTACCCCTTCCAATGGAGTAACATATAGCCTACTAAGTATATTATAGCTATATACTTTAATAGTCTAAATTGTTATCCCTGTCAATTTAGTGGCTATCATAATAAATTTAAAGAAGAAAAGAGCAGCACTATTGTAAAATCTATTTCGAATATACATAGCATGTTATTTATTGCTCCATTAGGAGGAGGGGAGTTGATAAAGTAAAGGAGTGTGCTTATAGGAGTTAAATTCATAAGCACTTACAACTGTTTTGAAGTTTTTTCTTCCGAATTTTCAGGGTTTCCTTCCAATATGCCCCTGTGCTAAATGACTAAGAATAAGACTTTTGCTAATGAGTTCAGAGCCTAAATTATGCCCCGAGAAGGTGTTTTCAAGCTCCAGTCTCTACTCTTTCATGATTTCTAATGTTTCTAAAATTATATGGAAGGCGGGTATATAGGTCTACTAGTCTCATCTTTGGAAAAAAAATACAGGTTTTTCCTAAATTTCAGTTTGAATCTACTTTTCCTTGAGTCTAGGTTTTGGAGACACAATTTCAAAGATTTGAGTGGGATTTTAGGCCATATTAGGATCTAATCTTTGATCCTAGGTTTAAAAAGCACAATTCCAAAGACTTGGGTAGGAATTTAAGCGATATAAGGATTTTTCCCTGATCAAATCTAAGAAACATTTTCCCAAATTATTCAAGACCTTATATATCAGGACTTTGCAAAGTAATAAGGCCCAAAACATTTTTGGGCTTTACTGATGCTACAGATCTGTACATGAAAGTTTCACTTTTAATACCATACAGTTTCTTCAAGTTTATCAATGAACCCCTTTTGTAGAGAGAAAGAATGGAGGCAGATTCTCAATGAAATCTTTGGAAAAGAGTAATTTTGATTTGATATTGAAAATTCTAGTGCTACTTTTCAAGAGTTGATTGCAATTGGAGACCAGCCTGTCCCCCTTCACTGTGTTTTTTTTCCATGGGTGCTGCTGTAACCTTCCATTCATTGAATAATTTTTTTTTCAATTTTCGTCAGAATAGTTAAAAGGTACAATAAATATGCCTCTGGGATGACACAACCCACTAAACCCTCAGAAAGCTATAGAATTTTCCTATTATATTAAAAAAAGGTAGGTATGTCTAATCTTGATGGTTTGATAGTCTTGAAACTTTTAGGAATTGTTTTCTGGGCCAAGGGAGTTACATTTGTTGTTTTTTTTGTGGAGAGTTTTTCTTTCAGGGTTCTGAGAGCTGACCAAAACACTAGCTTTGTCTCAAATAAGTATAAAACTTATGGCTGCAAGTCCCTGGGCCAAGGGGGACGACAGAAACTCCCAAAAAATGGGCTCAAAAAGGCCAAAAAGGTTTTTCTCTGGCCAGCTTAGACTTGTATCTTTAGATCCTTGGGTCATAGGGCCCCAATGCACAAGAAAAGAATAGAAAAAAAACTTTCCCCCAAAAATGCCAAAAACTTTTTTCCAGAATGGCTTTAAACTTAAAACTAGAAGTGCCTGTGCCAAGGGGATCCCAATGTTCACAAAAAGAATGAAAAATAATTTAGGGGGATAGGTCCTCCAAAATGGGGCCTCTAGACTTCAGTGCAAAGGCAAAAACTGATAAGAATTTTGTTTCCTGCAAAAACGGGACCAAAATCGGTTTTGGGAATGAATTAAAACTTATATTCCTCAATTCCTGGCAGAAGGGAACCCAAATGCGTAAAAAAAGTCTGTGGCACCAGCCCTTTAAAATGGACCAAATGCTTTTTCTTATTGGCTTGAAATTTATTTCTTGAAGTTCCGGTGACCCTAATAGTTGGCTGTAAAAATAGAGCCCAAAAAGGGCTGAATTTTTTTCTGAGGGGCTTGAAACTTTCATCCACAAGGTACTTGGCTAAGGCAACCAAATTCACAAAAAACAGGTTAGTCCCAGTAAAAATCAGAACTGCTGGAAAATTGTATATTAAGGTCTTGGTGCCTTGGTAACTCCAATGCTGTATGTACGGATTTGAGGCAGAAGAAAGATTTATCCAATGCAGAAAAAAGGGCCAAGAAAAGTTTGTTTTTTTTTTTTTTATTTTTTTTTTTTTTTTTTTTTTTTTATAGTTTGAAACTCACAAACAAAGTCCAGGGCCATAGACACTTATATTTACAAACAAGTTTTGTTTGGGGCACAGACATCCTGAAATGGGCCCAGAAACTGTTCTTCCAGTAGGTTTGAAACTTAAAACTATAAAACACTTGGCAAAAAGGTCTCAACACACACACAAACTGACGAAATATAATGGTCGGGCCAAAAATTGGGTCTGTAAAAGGGCCAAAGATTTTTTTTTCTCCAAATGGCTTGGAAACTAAATTAGCAAGTACGAGGGCCAAGGAGGGTCCTAATTTAGGAACAATTTTTAGGTTTTAAACTCCATAAGATGGAGGAGGATTTTTCAGATGTTTCCAGAAAATTTGTTGAGATTGTTTTGGGTACCTGTCTGACTGACGGTATTCCAAACAGTAAGCTGTACAAAAAATGTGGTTCAATCCTGCTTGATAGAACTATAACCAGTGAAAGGTGGGGATGCGAAGACAAGTTGTTCGGATGAAGGATGGGAGACTGTCCTTGTTGGCCAACCATCTAAGGACAAAGAAAAAAGAGGTAGTTTCCGAATAGGGTGAGAGGAGGTCGTAAGTAAATGTTTTTGGGAAATTGGAACTTCTTGGGACGGTGTAAAGAGGGAGGCTTTGAGTAGATGGGGATGGAGGAGAAGCGTGCGTAGTTGTTTTGGCCTCGGGTGACTTGGTGCTGCAGTGTCGTTAGTAGTTCTGGTTTCACCGGTGGATCTAGATGAAAATCTTGGGGGGGCGGCCCGCGCCGGACACAGGGCGACAAAATCTGATTATACAGGACTAATTTTATAGCTCTTTATTTATATCAAAACACTGCCAAATATGCTCATAAAGGTAAAACGTAGCAAAAGAAAATAAAAACAGTACCACACTACACAACTAAACTCAATCGGCGAGCTTTTCTGAGAGCGAACATATCGATAGCATCGTCTGTTTTCGGCAGTTCGTCTCTGTAAGTCTGCATGAGTAGTAGAGCCTCCAACCTCTCTTCAGTCATTGTGCTTCGTATTGATGAACATGTCCTGTCAACCTTTGAAAACATTCGCTCTGCTTCACAGGTTGACACAGGAAGCGTCGCGAGAATTGTCAACAATGCGAAGATGTTGGGAAATACATTTTCCTGACAACTGTTCAGCGCTGAAATAGCTGTTTTCGGTTTTTGCACGGTTTCCTTAGACCAATACTTGTTCCAAATCTCGAACTCGGTTTTAACGTCTATCTCCGTACCCACGAGCAGCTCCTTGTACTTTTCGTACCCTGGCTGAACGTCCTCCCAGCGTTTGCCATTAACCACAGCCGGGATCAAAGCTGAAAGTTTTGCAGCATTCGTAAAATGGCAGCTGAACCGCTCCGTAAAATCAAGCAGCATGGCGTCCAGGGCTGGAATAAATGCCGCCATCCTATAATGACTTTCTGGATCCATCTTGGGTACCCCTGCCCGGTATGTAGAACGTGAAGCTATGCGTGGCTGCGTTACCTTGATGGTAGCATCAATCTTTTCGGCCATTTTCGGAAGATCTTC
Organism: Artemia sp. Qi Xiang Cuo; assembly: GCF_049724085.1. Classification (NCBI taxonomy): domain Eukaryota; kingdom Metazoa; phylum Arthropoda; class Branchiopoda; order Anostraca; family Artemiidae; genus Artemia; species Artemia sp. Qi Xiang Cuo. The sequence continues at coordinate 40,537,170 of NC_142800.1, read as the reverse complement.
GTAAAGCAGTCTGAATTTGGTTTCGGCATGTGATCGCATATCTTCCAGCATTGCCTTCACGCTGCTAATGAGGGACAAGGCTCTCACGAGGTCACCATCCTTCTGTTGTAGTGACTCGGCCAAAGGTTTCATGATCGACGAAAACGAATTCAGGCAAACCAGTCCTACGAGTGTATCTGATTTTTCAATACAGGATCGTAATGCATAAGCTCTGCTACTTGCCTCTCGATCGTGCCATCCTTTCATATCCTGCAGAGCAGAAACGATCGACGGAAGGGAGTCCCAAAACCTGCTGATTGCTTCGTGTCTCTCTACAAATCTCGTGGTACAAAGACTGACGAGTGTCTCTGTTTTAGCTTTGTCCGCGATAAGATGCTTTTTAGAAGTCTTGTTCTCTTGGCACTTGAGCTGAAGTGAGAAATTGTGTCTCGAACAACGTCTTGGGCATTGCGCAGAATGGGAACTGAAACTATCTTTGAACATGAGAGATTTGTGGCATGGCTCACACAGTGGAAGTAATCTGCCAGTTCACACTGGCGTTTAACTTCAGCAGCAGCACCATTTGTCAAGCTTGCCATGCTAGCAGCTTTGTCGTATCCTTGACCAACGCACTTTGACAAATCCAGATTTGACTTCCTGACCTCACTCAACAGCAGCTTCCCGAGGCTCTTGCCGTCTAGCTTCTCTTTGATGCTTCTACCGTCGTCACTTTCCTCATCTCCAGCGAGTCTTGACAGGGTTTGAAAGGCATCGACAACTGCAAAAGGATCTTCTCGAATCACGTATCCCTGCTCGGTTTTACACACATAACGACAAACAATGACCATCAGCTCCCTGGTCTGCCTGTCTGTTGACTCGTCCGCAAGAAGACACCAAACCGTTGCTTTGTTTGCTTTTCTCACTACTTCGGTTTTTATCATTTCCCCAGTTGTTCCAATCAGTTCATTCTGGATCTGTTTACTCGTATATTTGGCGTTGCTCGGTGCATTTTCAAGTAAATTTTTAAGTTGCGGGTCTCCACTCTGAATCCGATACCGAAGTAGGTGGCGGAAATTCCCGTCGTTTACTGCTGTAATGACATCAGAGTCTTGGATATCAAGTTTGCCATCATCACGGTGGCCACGAAGGGGGATATTCTGTGCCCCGCAAAGCTTGACAGTTTCAACAACGCTTCTCAAGAGTGCACGGTTCTGCTGTATTTGCTTGACCCTTTCACAGTCCAGAGCATTCCTGATATCTTGATCTTGACTACCGCGCTGAAACGTTGTTAGCAGCGCGGCAGCTTTTTCCTGGCAGTGTTTGTGAAACTGTGCTTCAGCATGGTTTGTCAGCGCACCATCTGTCCCGGTAAGTTTCGAATAGTCTTTTAGCGGTTTCAAGACCAACTTTCCCATTTTTTGCCCTCCGCCGCCTCCAGATAAAGCCGACCATCCTCCTCCGCTTTCGTTGGTCCTCATCAAAACAAAAACACTGCACCAAAGGCCTTCGTGGTCTGGATGACGACTCACTGCGAGCCAAGTATACCGGGCAAGATGTTCGGTATTCAAGCGACGCTTGACTTCGCCACCTTTTCTCTTTTGTGTCGAGACTGGAAGATCAGATTGGTTCTTCGGCTTCCACCTTTCGTTCATAAAAAACATAATTTCGCCAGAAGACAACTGATTTGCTCTTTCAGCGCTACTGCAATACCAAAGTCATTCGATGGCGTGAAGTCAGTTTCAGGCAAAAAAATAGCGCTTTGATTCTGCTGCGGGTGCGGGGACTGTGAAATCAGTGTTGGGCTATGTACCACCAAGGTTTGAGTACTGCTTCTTGATCCTTCAGTCAGCTGATCAGTGTGTGTCGTTTCGCCGAAGTTTGTTATGAAGGCCGTCTGTGAAGTGGACGGAGTTGTTGGTGACAGTTCGTTCTCCTGGCTGAATGCGTTTTTGTGCATTCCGACCGTCGACTCAGAGCGGGCATCAGAAGTTGCCGTCGTCTCAACATCTAACAAAAAAAGTTTCTCTTTTAAAGTTTGCACAAGACATTTATTGTAAACGTATATACACTTTGTATAATGGCTTGCTTTAGTAGATTTAACTCTCAACATGGTGAAGGCAGAATTGGAACTAAATTTGAAAATAAACTGAATCAGCAACATTAACTTTAAACTCCCCCAACAATCTTGAACTTTCATACCCCAAAACTATTTCTAGGAAACCCGGACTTTAAAATAAAATACCACCCTAAACATCACTAATTTAATTTGCAACCCCAAGAACCGATCCCCGACATATGCTAACAAATATTTTTCAAGAGCTGAAACCCGAAACAATTATCCCCGAAGTTTACAAGGCTAAAGAGAGAGCTTTAACTGCAAGAATTTGAAAGATAATTTCAGAGCTGACACAGTGTGTCGGTAAAAATACTGCTTTAAGCCAATATCATAACCGTCAGGCGAGACGAGTGGGCTGGTAAAAATCAGGTCAAACGCTTCGGACAAATTGCATACGAAGAACACTGTACAAGAGGGACCGTATGCAATATATAACAACAAAAGCAGCTGGTACGCGATGAAGCTTGACGAATGAGCCTTATCAGTAAAGCTATCCGACAATGGGCTAAAGCTAGAAATTAGAAGTGTTGATACCCACTTTAAACGACACTCCTTCCTGATTGTTCTATCTTTAAAAGCTTACCTTTAATCTGATGTTTCTTGGCAAAATAATCAGAGATGTCCCTCGATCCTTTACGGCTTTCCGCCATCATTCTTTGTTTCTTCTCTGTTCTATATTCATGCCCTGATTTTTTTTTCCGATCCATTTTAAATGCGTTTCCGTCTAACTGGTCTAACACACGGAGCATAAATACTCCGAAGGCAGTGGCAGGGTCGCTCGCTCCTAGCCTCCCGCCGGTTGGATCTAACCACCCACGCAACTCCCCAAAGACATGCGTTTCTCGTAAGCATTCACAAAATGTTTTGCTCGTTTAGCACGTCCCAAAAATAAACCCAATAATCATGATTCGTGCAGTGTCGGATTTGAACTTTAGATAATGTGATAAAAAGAAAGTAAAAAATGACGGCGTATCCAATTTTTTTTTTAGCGTCGGCCTTAGTTTAATCATTCACAAAAAAGGGTCGTTTGCACGATGGATGAGAGGGCGCCAGAAAATCTTGGGGGGGGGGCCCAGGGCCCCCCCCCAGCCCCCTGGATCCGCCGCTGTCTGGTTTTAGGTTCAGTGAATGGGCCTAGAAAATAATATTTTCTGATCAACTTGAAATTTTTAGGGATTGTTATTCCTGAGCCAAAATAATCTCAAATTTGTGGCAGGTGGAAGTGTCTTAGGGGGTCTGTCAATAGGCCAGCAAATTTTTAATTCTAATTGTTTAAACTTCAGTCCATAAGGCGCTGGACAAGGGGACTATATTGCGTTAAAAACATAGATAAGTACATAAATAAAATGTTGGTGTGTCCAAAATGGGGCCTGAAAACATGCCAAAAAACTTTTCTTGTGTGTCTCTTGTTGGGGCCCAAAATAAGGCAAAACAAAAAATCTTGGTTTACGTGGAAATGGGCAACACTCTCAGATTACTCACTTAGACTGGATACAAGGTTATAATTTAAATTAAAGAGGTCAATGAAAATGTTTGGCCCAGCAAAATTGAGTTTCGTTTTATTTATTTAAAATTTTCATCCAGTATTTACTTTTCTAGTTGTTTTCTTAAGCTGCTATATCTAGTTGTATCCAGGAGCAAGTAAAAAGTTTTATTTTTTAGTCAAACTGCTGAAAAGTTGAAAGAAGAATCAGGGTGCATTTTGGATCATCCATCAGCAGCACATTTTCAAAAACATATTCTTTAGCGGAAAATGGTTTGAAGCTGAAACAGATCTTGAGGACCTAAGACCATTTTTATTGGATGTAAAATCATTGACAGTAAGTGGTTAGGTTTTCGAAAAGTTTTCTTATGTATAAGTTGTGTAATACTTTAATGACATTTTGTAAAATATTATTATTTGTATTCGAGGCACTTGTCTTTGTAACTCGTATATAATAGATTGTTTCTATTCAAAAAAAGAAAAAAAAAACATAATAAGTTACCAAAGAGTCCTTGAAAAGTTGATAAAGTTTTTTTTAATGTTTTTACTTTTATGAGTATGTATATTTGCATTATTTTGTTACTTCTAAAGAATCATGACCAATAAAATAAATTGAAGATATGCTGGGTACGTTTGAATGATTTGTTAATTTTAGTTGTCACAAATCAAAGTCTCACTTATTATTTGACCAACAAATTTATATCTCAAGTTTCTTTTAAGACTCTTTCCACATTTTTCTAGCTGCTTGACTTATTCAGTTTTCCTAAGTGTTTCTCTCTTCATTGTAGAATGTGCTGCTCTCTTCAAACTATAACATCAACGATGAAGTAAATTTAAGGGTATTTATTGGGTAGGCATGGTGGCAACTAAGTTTTAATTATTTTTACTCCATCCATCGCCCCTGGAATCTTGAGTAGTGCCTTTGTGTAAATTTCTATGGTGTTTCTGAATGGCTTATTCGCCCTAAACAAAAAGCTGAAAAGAAGAAACATATTAATGCTACCCAAGCTAAATCATGGGCTAAATTGCTACCCAAGCTAAGTTTGTCTTGGGTTTTCAGGATGAGATGATAAAAACCTCAAGTTTTAGGGTTTTGACCAATGCCGTATCCAGGGTAGGGGTTAGCGGATACCCCCTGAAATGTTTGTCCGACACGAAAAATTTAACAAAACTGAATTTAAACAAATTTTTGATGCGTTTTTTAACGTTTCCCCCCTCCCCTCTCCCCGAAAAAATCTTTTGGTATAACACCCCTCCCCCCTAAAATAATCCTGGATACGGCCCTAGTTTTGATCATGGGAATTTTAATGGTATACTTTCTATTTTGATCAATTGATATTTTTGAAAGGTTTCAAGCGATTTTTTGAAATTCCTAATGATTCACTTTCTTAACTAGTTTCACTGTTAAGTATGGTAGTTAAAAGTTAGCCTGAAAAACAATTACCATTTCATTCAATCATGGGAATTTTAATGGTATACTTTCTATTTTGATCCATTGCTATTTTTGAAAGGTTTCAAGCTATTTTTTGAAATGCCTAATGATTCACTTTCTTAACTAGTTTCACTGTTAAGTACGGTAGTTAAAATTTAGCCTGAAAAACAATTACCATTTCATTCAATCATGGGAATTTTAATGGTATACTTTCTATTTTGATCCATTGCTATTTTTGAAAGGTTTCAAGCTATTTTTTGAAATGCCTAATGATTCACTTTCTTAACTAGTTTCACTGTTAAGTATGGTAGTTAAAAGTTAGCCTGAAAGACAATTACCATTTCTGAACCAGCTCTTTTTCTTTCTTTTTTTTTATCAGACAGTTTTTCTTTTCCTTCTCTTTTTATTCTCAGTTGTTATGGGCAGCGGTTTGCTCTTTACTAGATTGTAGCCACTGCTGCCACCGTAAATATTGTTCTCTGAGACTACCTGAGACTATATATATATATAATACAATATTTCGTATTTTCTTCTGTTAACCCTTTTTGTTCATAGGAAATGAGATTTCTTCTTCTTGAAGAAAAATTTTTGGAGTTGCTGGAAGATGGAAAGCATATAGAAGCTTTACATGTCTTGAGGCATGAAATGAACATGTTAAATCATGACAAGGAGCGAATTCACGCTCTATCAATGTAAGTCTCTTTTTAAAATGCTTATTTTATTGTTACACGTTGCTGTTTGGAATTGTAAACAAATCCGAAAAATTCTAACTCGATTAATACTTGGTCTTCAGTTTCAAACCCGAGCTGTAGTCGGTATTTATTGTCTAGATAGAGTAAAAATTGATTTTCTTTCTTTTCGTACAACGTGATTCAATAGTTGCTAATTCTCATATATGATTGTGTGTTTGAGGATATTAGATGTCCTAGGCTAGAATCGTGTACACAGTTTCGTTAATTAGGGGGGGGATGTATTTTTCCGGAATATGGGGGGATGGCTTTTTTTTATAGTGGAGTTACCAAAAAAAGGTATTTTTCAATGAAAATAGCATAAAAAAGATATTTTCAAAATATCAAGTGGGGGACTAGAAAATCTAACAATGCCTGACTATGTGTACCAACAACTAGCTTAAAAATTTAACCTTAATTTTGCTAGCACCTTAAAATCTTAGTAAGCGTTTGGATATTTATTTATAAGAAAAAACTCGATTTCTAGGGTTTTTCAAGTTCGAACTTAAAGCTAGACTTCCAAATTCGTTATCAAATTCTAATCCTTATTATACAGAAATGCTTACAGAAGTGGATCTAATTTTAACGAGAGTCTGTGGACTCTTACCTTGAGGAATACCTTGATATAAAGTACATTTAATTAGGCTTTGGCCACTTATCTGATAGTCAAGATTATCCATCAATGATTTTTCAAGTGCAGTGATGAATTTAATAGATCACGAGGGTTAGAACAATGAAACAGAGGGGATTGTTGTCAGGATTGATTGTGATAACCCTGGAAAAGGCTGCATAATGGAAGATAACTAGCACAGTTCATTTTGTTTTTAATTGGCTACTACTGTGTCTTTCCACTTACATTACAGCGGATGGAGTTTCTTGTTTATTAAACCATTACAACTAATACGTTCCCGGGTATGCGTTCAATTCAAGGTTTTCCGCAAATAAATTGCAAACTGGAATAATTTTTGCAGGAGGGTCTAGAGGGAGCAAGAAAACAATTTTGATGGGCTAAGTTTCGCTTTTTATGCTTTCTTTTTATTCTTATTGTAAGGATTTCATTAGATTTCTTTCAGCATTTGGATATTATAAAATCTTTATGCTAAGGTACCTTAGTCTCCAGATTCTGGATAAGAAGCTTGTTTTGTTCTCAAGTGTATCTAAAGCCTTACTTTCAGGAACAATTCTTGGTTGCAATGCCCTTTTTTCTATGACACAATTGTTCGTACCTTTTTCCGTTTTTTCGTCTCTTCCTAAAATTGTGGCTTTATTTTCTCCTGGAATTGGCCTAATTCATCTATTAATCATTTAAATACTCTTACCATTAAAACACTTTTACAATATTACGTAGATCTATGTAACTTTTTAAAAGAGATATGTCTTTTATATTGCTTATTTGACATTGCTCTGCAGTGTCAGAAAAGAAATACGTATAAATGTACTCCAAACCTGTTTGTGAGGATGGATATATCTAGTATTATTCCCAGTCGAGCACTGAACTTAATTGAAAATAATTTGCAAGAACCAAATTGTGCTGTTAAAGAGATAGTTGGCCAACCTTGAGGCAGGGGTAAATGAACCACGAGTTGTAGTTTCCTTTGGAAAATGATGTGCCTTGCCTTTTCAACGCTAAGGTTGGAAATAAACGCATTTTTTATGAGTAGAGCACCCTACCAGCTGTTTGTATTATCAAACAGTTTGTGGTAACGAACTGTAAGTAAGGAGTGACCCGGCTCAAGAATTTTGATACCAGTAGGTACATCAAAAGAATCAAGATACAAAAAAGTAGATACAAATAGATACAAGAAAGAAAGTTTAGTTTTACGCATCAAAAGTTACGAGCCTGAGAGTATTTGCCTTATTTTCGGAAAAAAGGGGGAAACATCCCCTAAAAGTCACAGAATCTGAATGAAAATCATACCATCAGATTCAGCATATCAGAGAACCCTACTGTAGAGGTTTCAAGCTCTTATCTGCAAAAATTCAGAATTTTGCATTTTTTGCCAGAAGAAAAATCACGGATGTGTGTTTTTTTTTTTTTTTTTTTTTTTCAGGAGTGATCGTATCGACCCAGTGGTCTTAGAATATCGCGAGAGGGCTCATTCGAACAAAAATTAAAAATTCTAGTGCCCTTTTTGAGTGACCAAAAATTGGAGGGCAACTAGGCCCCCTCCCACGCTCGTTTTGTCCCCAAAGTCACCCGGTCGAACTTTTGAGATGGCCACTTTGTTCAGCATAGTCGAAAAATCTAATAACTACGTCTTTGAGGATTAGTTGACCCCCCACAGCCCCTGGGGGAAGGGCTGCAAGTTGTGAACTTTATCCATTGTTTACATATGGTATTGGTTATTGGAAGTATACAGACGTTTTGGGGGGGGATTTTTTTGGTGGGGGAGGCAGAAGGTTAAGTGGGAGGATCTTTCCATGGAGGAATTTTCCATGAAGGGGGCACCGGATTTACTAGCATTATTTTAAAACAATGATGAGAAATTAAATTAAAAAAAAAGTTTTTTCAGCTGAAAGTAAGGAGCAAGATTAAAACTTAAAATGAGTAGTAATTATTACGTATATGAGGGAGTTCGCCCCCTCGTCAATACGTCGCTCTTTCCGCTAAAGTTTTTTTTAGCACTTTCAAAAGAGCTATTTATTCTAATTAAACGACCTTTGTGATTCAGGTGTCATGCTTAAAGGATTTGAACCAAATTCGAACTTTAGCGTAAATAGCTAGGTTTTGACGAGGGGGTGAATCCCCTCATATCCATAATAATTACTGTTCGTTTTAATTTTTAATGTTGCTCCTTACTTTCAGTTGAAAAAACTGTTTTTTAAATTAATCTCTTGTGAAAGAGGCAAGGAAAAACTTCCCATTGCAGATTCGAAAACTTATGTAATGAAAAAGCTTGTATGCCGCAACTGCTTTCCCAATGTTGTAGTCTGGATGTCACGTCGCATTTGGAAATAGAGGCAGTCTAGCTGTCTGATACTATTGGCTTTTGCTGGAATTATAACAGACAGGCTAATTCCTTGCATCAGATTCAACAGGGCAATAAGCAACATGATTGTTTGATTGTAGATGATAGCAAAAAAGGTCAAACAGATCCGTATTGTATTCAACTACTCCAGTCAGAACTGCTTCTCGTGAAGCACTGCTATGATAATGATTTGAAAGTATATGTCAATGGTCACCAGAGTCACTTCATATCCTTTGTGTCATAATTGACCATCCAGAATGTGCACAAAATCAAGTTCATAGCTTTTTTATGTTAAAAATTCCTATTATTCGACGTCAATTTTATATTGTTTGTAAAAAGAAGCTTCGCTTCCAGCTTCTGGCTGTGGGTATTTTTAAAGATTTCAAAGCATTTTCTTCTATTGCTCAAGGGTCTTGTTAGACTAAAGCTCCTTCATCAAGGACAATGGGCCTAAGGGATTGTATCAGACCTTGTCTGAAGGATTTTTAGATAGGTTTGCCAGTCCCGTATTATTTCTATTTTAATTTGTGATTGAGAAATGGCTATCATGCCTATGAAGTGAAACCAAAGGCTTTGCTCTCTTATTGGGTTGCAGAATAAGTTTCTTGTTCCGTATGGAATCTCAAATTGGTTCGAGCAGATAAAAGTTGGCAAGCTCTGGCCAACTGGATGGATTTATAGGTAATTTCTTGCAGTGTCCATAGGAAATGGTCAAAATGCCTCTGTGTGCCCTCGGAAAGCCTTGTCACTCAAGAATGTAGTGCAGTATGTTGAGAATAACCATATTTGGTATTAATAAATAAATATAAATGAACTCTAAAACTTCCTAAAAGTAACTTGCTTGCATGTATGCATTATATAAAATTGAAAATAGTAGGAAAACCACCTGATTCTTATATTGGAAATTAGATCATCAGTCTTAATGGATTATTTTGTTTTAATCTCTTTCTAATATCCCGGCTGTACAACACATAAATAAGGTTGTAAACTGGATGGAGGTCTTAAATACCGGTATATTGGAAACAAATTTGGTTAAGGGATCTCTCTCTAGTCAACTCCAGGTGCTTAAAATTGTTGCTAACTCAGAACCGAACCTCAGAAAGCATGAAAAGCCCCCCCCCCCCCAAAAAAAGGAAATGTTTTCTAATTTGCCTAAGGCTCTGAGCTGTGTATAAGTATGATCGTTCTTGTTAATATTATATCAGTGGTGACACTATTCTTACTGTCACAACACAATTCTTAGTGAAGTGTAAAAACCAATAACATGTTTGTTTCTTTATTTCTAGTTTGATGATGGCATCTGGTCCTGAAGAACTTCAAAAACGAGCCAAATGGCTTAGCAAAGGAAAAGCATCTCGATATCGCCTTATGAATAAATTGCAATCGTTTCTTCCCGCCAGTGTTATGCTGCCAAGTGGTCGTTTACGAACTTTGTTAGGTCAAGCTTTGACTTTACAGCAGCAAAATTGTAAATTTCACAACACAAAGGTGACTTGTGACCTTGGAAATTTTTCACTGCTAAATGACCATGAATGTTCGAGGTAAAACATTCTTTTTCAATTATACCTTAAGAGTTTAACAAAAAAAAGATTCTTGTCAGTAAACCATTTCTGATAATTGAAATTTTAAGGATATATTTTGGCGACATTACCTTCGGTAGAAGCGATATTACTGACCAAACCGAATGGGAATTATCCTGTACATGAGGAGGACTGCAACCTCCTTCAATTTTACGCTATAGTTTAACTGCTGCTTAACTGAAAGCATTATAGAGTTTTAAAAAGTTAACCAGTTGATGATTAAACTTTCTTACCGGTGTTGAGGTGAGCTACTCACAAGTTCCCATAACTAAAACCATGATTTCCAACAGCATTGCAGGTGACATTGAGAAATGACACCCACTGAAGAATTGAAATGAATGACAGGTTTATTCAAATGAAAAGGAACGTTGATGCTTAAAACGAGCAGGAATTAGCCTGTATATGAGGGTTACTTCCACCCCCTCAGCCCCTTGCTTACTATACTAAATTTTGAGTGGGGGTGATGTTTGAGGTTTTATGGGCCAACTTCGTTTCTTTCATTTTTCAAAGGTTGTCACTTTTTCTTTATTTGCCACTTTTTAATTTTTATTGTTATTTTATTTAATTTTTTGAATAGTTTATACGTTTTTGTTATATTTCTATGTCAGTGTTAGTTTGTTTAAAATAGTTTATCTTTTTTCTCATCTTTCTTTTCGTTTTCTGTTTATAAAGGCTTCCGGCTCTGAAGCTGAAATATTTAGACTCTATTATTATTTGTACAGAAAAGTTGTGTTTTTTTTTTTTTCGTCTATTTTTAAGTTCACTGTCCTGGTAGAAGTTTTACCCCTTTGTAAAATTTTCACTCCATCTTAGTCATAAACGAAAAGGCAGTGTTGTATAAGGAATTATTTACTAGGTACCACACCTCTTCCTTCACGGTAAAGTGTTGGTGGTTTAGATGTGGTTTTGTTGGGGCCACTGGTCGACTTTTGATTTTTCATTCAGGCAGAATGAAAGTCCAATGGTGATTGTGGTTCAAACAAGATGCAATTTGCCCACGTTTCTGCTAAAAAGTTTATGATTGGAATGGGTCACAGGCCCACTTCATGCCTCGACTAGTAAACATTTAAAATCATTACACATTTTCGGTTTAAACAAGTCCTCCGTTCAATAATGCTTATTGTAGTCGATTGCAAGTGATTTTGTCACTGACAGTCAATGAAAGCCTTTCAGCACTGACAGCTAATGGATCATTCTCTTAGATTTGGCTTATAATGGTTTTCATTGGCTGTCAGTGATGGAAATTAGTTCCAATAAGCTATAATGGACGCGGCAAAGGCACCACCCACCTACCTCTCTGGTTAAAATGGGTGGCTGGGGCGGGGGGAAGGATCATGGTCCCCTATTTATTCCAATCATACAGATTAAAAGTCATTCCGTGATTCTACTTCATATAAGATACAACATGCTTACCCTTCTGCTAAAGAATGGGGGGGGGCTCCCAGACAGTGCTGACAATCATGCAAAGATTAAAATCCTTACATGATTCTAGTTCAAACTAGGTGCTATATGTTTTAACTAGGTGCAGCTTTGTGCTAAAAGCTGGTGGTGTAAATGGTCAGAGATAGTGGTTCTGGTTGAGGGAGATTAGTTCCCTGGATTCCTTTCCCCCTCCCTAGATTTAAAGAAAACTTCTTTTTGATATTCTCATTGAAATACCCTTTTATGAATTTTACTGGGGGGGGGGGGCGACGCGGGGAAAAGTGCCACCGTAGCTTTTGAAAAACTTATTTTGTTCCCTCCCCCCACATTTTCATGAATTGCCACCACTGGTCAGACAATTACTTTTTTTCCGTCCTGGCGTCTTCGTATAGAATGGAAGGTGTTAATGTACTTGAAAGAGGGTCAACGTCCCAGTAAGTAGAAGTTCTGAGATAGCCAGTACATGGTCATGGTCTTCGTATGGTCTAAAGCCTTGGCCAGGAAGTTTAGAGTCCTTCATCTTGAAAAACAGCTCTACAGTATGCAAATTGAACTCTACAGTATGACGTGAATGCCGCAGTGAGTTCTGTGTGTATTAGTAAACAACATAATTGAAATTCAAACTGTAATCTTTAAGACAAAACAATTAATAGTTAGTAGGACATTATACCACTGTCAAAGCTGATTGTAACTAAGGAAAGAGGAATGAATCCTTAAAACAACGGAACAAAAAAAAAAACATGAGCATCAGTATGAAGCAACACATGAAGGAAGGAGCAAAGGAACGAACTCAGGAAAGAACGCAGGAAATGATACAGGAGCAAAGAAATACAGCAACAAAGACAGGGACAAACACTGCAATGAACTTATCATGATATCATGCTAAATTCCTAGTAAATAATTCTGGGTTTGGAGTTACAAAAGAAGCATTATCAAGACTGAGATGCACTGAAATACCTACTGTTTCAGGAATTATAAAAGTACATGAAATCAAATTCATCCTAGGTGAAAAAGCTGATGCTTAAGTACAATTGTCAGAGAAGATTGAGGTTGAAGTAAAATTGACAATGTCATTGTTCTTCACTAGGTTCCTAGGTTCCTTTGTGTGACACAAAAACGGTAAAATATACCGAAATATTGGAATGGAAGTAATCGTAAGGAAAGAGATAGCAAACTAGCGTTGTTATTGAAAATGGATTGAAACGATAAACGGGGAAATTGATAAATCAATTGTTAAAAGAAACTGCATGTGGTCACAATACGCATACTTTGTAAACCATTGAAAAACTTACCCTTCATCTGCCCCCAGGGGCTGTCCCTTCCTCAGAGTTCGCTGTTTACGCTAAAGTCTTGAAGCTCTTCAAAAATACTTCTCATTCAAGTTCGACAGTCCTTGTGTTTGAGTAGTCTTTCTTAAGGAATTTGACAAAAGTCAACCTGTAGCGTAAAGAGCAAGGGTCTAGGAAGGGACAGCTCCCTCCCTAAGACGCGGAATAATTTCTGTTCGTTTTAAGTTTAATGTTGCTCCTTACTTTCAGTTGATTTTTTTATTTAATTTCTGATCGTTTTCAAATCATGCCTTTCCTTCCTCCGTGTAAAATTTACCTGGAAATTCCCCTCTCCCGGTAGAAAATACCCCCCAAAAATTTCCTATGTTTTCAAATAACAAATATTGTGTGTGAACATGAGCAAATTGCGTAACTCACAGCCCTTTCCCCAGGGACTATGGGGGTCATGTTATTCCCAAAGGCATAGTTATCGGACCTTTCATCTATGCTGAATCAAATGGCTATCTCAAAAATTTTTAAAAATGCTGATATGTGCCACCGTTGGTGTAACATCAAGCCCACCACCACGATTGTCAAACAGAGAAGACTGCGTTGTTTGGGCCACGTCCTGAGACGACCCTATGATCGCATCATCAAGTAAGTGCTTCTAGCTGCTCCTTTGCCAGATTGGCACAGGCCTCCTGGCAGCCAATTGAAGAATTGGGAGAGAACTGTCAAAAGGACCTCGGTACCATTGGTAGATTTTGAAGGTTTGGCAGAAAGTGGAAGAGCTCCTGGCTCCGGTTCGCTGAAGAGCTGGCACAAGATTGTGACAAATGGGAGTCAACCATACAGAGTCTTTTAGATGCCGGGTGAGGCGTCAGCGTCTGGTCCCGCAGCAAGTACAAGTACCATTAATGACTTAATACTAGAAGTATGTGATGACGTCAGTTGCAATGGGGACATGTACCAGTACAAAAGCCTGACAGGTTAAAGTTGGTAATTTTTAAAAACAAATGTGTACATAATGGTGTCAAGAAAGCATCCTAAACGAAAGAAAAGTAGGCAAAAGCACCACAGCAAACATGAGAGATATCATCCTTGAAATTGTGAAAAATATATTTATAAGAGAAAAAAAAAAAAAACAGGGAAAGGAACAGTGCTCGAGCACATAAGGATTGTTACTAAGTTGTCTTGAAATCCAGATTTTAAGAAATTTTGGACGGGTCAAGTCTGATTGATTCTTCAGCTGGCCCCTTAAGCCTAAAGTTTACTTTAACAAAGTGTAGCATTTGATATTGATGATTTTAATGACTAAAATAAATGAATGTATAATAACGGGTAAAACATTCAAACCTTTTATTAGTATATGAATTTTTTTTTCTCATTTTACACTATCTTAATTGAATTTTTACCGCTTATTATATTTTTATTTTGTTTTGACTATAGATGGAAAGGTACTATTGGGTAAGAAACTATTTAAGGATTTTAGTGAAGCCATATATTGCTGCCACTTATACGTCAAGGAAAGATGTGCCATATCTTGATTTTAATTCAAAAGTAAGTTTGATTGACTTCTTGACATTTATCAGAGACAACAACCAACAATATGATATTCCGAACGTCTTTTCCGCTAAGCCTAACGTCATTGGGAAATGACGCTGCAGAGTAATCCAAATAAAATGAAAATAAATTTGTCAAGGTTGTTTTTTTCAGTGCAAATTAAATAAAAAAAAACAAGCTTTTCAACTTAAAGTAAGAAGAAACATTAAAACATAAACGGACAGAAAATATTATATATATGACGGGGGCTGCCCGCTCCTCAACATCTCACTCTTTTCGCTAAAGTTTGACTTTTTGTTCCAATTATTTAAGAATGACTCCTGAAACACATGGCCTGTTTAATTAGAAGAAAAATATTTTTTTAAAGTCCCAAAATTTTCATGTATACAGAGGCTCTGCAAGGTCTTCGTAACGCCGGGGATTCTTCTTCTTCAAAATAGAGACATTTGGGCACAAGCCCACTTAGGACTATTTTCCCCACAAAATGCAGGGACGTATTCTCCCACATCACTGTGAGGCATTATGATGGGATTATACAACTTCCTGACAAATCCTTTCCTTCAATATTCATTGGGGAGTTAAAATCCAAACCAATTTGGCTGTGTAGACAGATATAAAAGGAATTGGCTTCCTTTTAACAAAACTGGGTGTTTTTGCAATGATTAAAAATGATGTAGAGATCAAAAGATTTACTAGCAACAAATTTCAAGTTCTTTTTGAAACATGACTAAAAGATGCTTGATAATGGTTGCCATCAAAGATGAATAGATTTTTCTTATTTGTTGGTAACAGTGTTGGATTACGTGTAGGTGATTTTGTCCAAGTAGACAAATTTCACAGCCCAAAGTGAACTATGTTTTTTGGTATTATGTTCAAACTTTTGGGGCTACTTCTGCTCTTAAAATTTAACCAAATCCAAATAGTGTAAGTGTATCCAAGCTATAAAAGAAAGTAAACATATTTTTTTTGCAAATGGTGTAAAGTTTTCCATTTCAGGTCATCTAGAGGAGGTATGAAACTAAATTAAACACTACTATTTGTGTCCAGATTTTTAAAAGGATGTATTTTGTCAAAAATTGCTGAAAATTTTTCTCCAGCATACAAATAGCAGGCCAAACTATAAAGTCTTAAAAAACAAACAAAAAGGTTTAAAGTATTATTTTCTTTTTCCCTGAAAAGACTATGTCAATATAAAACAAACAGAAACTAATTAAAAAACTTTTTTTTTGTTTTGAGTCAATTAAAGATCCTCAGCAAGGAAGATTTATCATTTAATTATAATTAATTATAAAACTTTTTCCACAAAATAAGTTTTTCAAAGAAAACTAAAGAACTCTATTGAACAAAAAATGAGCAAAAATAATCAAATAATCTACCAAGCATGAAACTACCACAAATCAGCATTGATAAATAAATGAAACCAAAAACAAACAGAAATTACAATAAATAACCAATTCAAACTCAAAACAAGCAGAAATTAACATAAGTTGGGCTCAAAACTCCTATGCATTCCCAAGGCAATAACATAATTTGCACTTTACTGAAAAAAATATAAATGTTTTTACTTTTATAACTTTAATAAATCAAATAATGTTAACATTTTGATTACTAAATATCAGTCTATGCATACTAAACTGACAATGAACATTCATTTGTATATTTTTTAAGTAAACTGCAAATTATGTTCTAGCCTTAGGAAGGCATAGGGGTTTTGAGCCCAACTTATGTTAATTTCTGCTTGTTTTGAGTTTGACTTGGTTATTTATTGTAATTTCTGTTTGTTTTGGGTTTCATTTATTTATTGATGCTGATTTGTGGTAGTTTCACACTTGGTAGATTATTTTATTTTTGCTCATTTTTTGTTTAATGGAGTTCTTTACTTTTCTTTGAAAAACTTATTTTGTGGAAAAAGTTTTTTTTAATTAATATCATACAAGTACCAAATTTTGTTTCATTTGCAGCCTTTACCTATCTGTCCATGTTCTGTTTCTTAAGGTAGTATTAACAGTTTACTTTGAGACCAGAGAAAATCCATAGTCATTGATTGTATGCACTTATCACAGTTCAGACATGGCCTAGTCCTTACTATTTTTATTTGGTTCTCCAGTTTTCAATAGAAAACAGAGGTAGGTTTTTTGCTGTTCTTTCATTGCAAAGTGTATGGTGCCTACTTATTACTGTGAATGAGGACTTTCGAGATATTAAGGTACTTGTGTATTATAACTAAACCAGCACTATAGACTGTACAAGGAAATCAGACACAAAAGCATACAAATAGGTATTTGCTAGATAAATTGATAGCAAAGCGTGGTTTCTCATTGAGTTTACTATATTTAAACAATTGTTTTTTTGGGATTTAGGGGGGGAGGGAGGTACCTAGTTTAAGTTTTTAATATATGCTATGCTTATCCCCATCCAACCCCTAATGTGCAAATATATAGCCCAAATTTGTTTCTAAACTATTATATATTCATTCTATTTTATTTCATTAGCATTCACCAAACTTGACTTCCTTTGTGTATAGCACTGGTTTAATTATAATGCACAAGTACCAAAATTAATAATAGTAAAAAAAACTAAAAATAAATTTTTCAAAAAATAGTAAAAACCATAGGCCTATTAAACTCAGGGCAAGCAGAAACTGAGTACTCTGATAATTTGAACACAAAATAACAAGAAATTACTACTATAAAAGAGGCTAAATGAAATTGAAAACCAACAGAAATTAAAATGGATGATCATATCAAACATAAAGATAACATAGGCTATACTGATATAGGCCTAGATTAATAAATACATCTTAAAATGAGCAAAAATCAAACTGGATATTCAAGTCAAACTTAAAAAGAAGAAAAATTAAAACAAACAGAAGTTGGGCTACTGCCCCTTCACTAAGCTTGAAAGTTCAAAAGCTTAAAACTATATAGCCTATAATATGTAGGCTAACTGCTTTGTTTTTGGAATTTTATGGTGTTTCCTTTTCAGTAGGCTTAACAGCAGACTAATGCCTCTCAGTTTCCCAACTCAAATAATTCACAAGACAACAAAAATCCCACTATCTATAAATTTTCAAAGTAAACAGAAGGGGGTAAAAACATCTTTCATGTTCTTATAGCCTATTCACAGGTTATCCTAGGGTACAAAACCAGTATCCAATTGAGCAAAATTATGTAAAATTAAAACCCTCACATCTTGTTACCAAAGAGGAATTGAGAAGGATTGGGTATGTTAATGAATAGCTAAAAGTCTAAGCTATGCATCAATATGGTTATTATTCAGATTATTTAAGATAAGACTTAAAATTCTTAGTTTATTGACTTACCTGCAGGGACCTCTTTTTGGAAATACCAATTAGCCTATCCTATTTTGATGTATATAGCCTAGCCTATCCTTTTAGTGTTTCAGTTTTATTCATATATTAACAGAAAGCTGATTTTCTTCTGATTCTAGAAATGTAACTTTTATTGATTGATATAGCCTATATTCTATAAATCACAAATATTTAAATATAAATTTTCTTTTCAATTGCTTTACAAAACAGAGACCATATTTTCAATTTAAGCTGACAAATCATTGGTGAAAATCTGACCAAGAAGGCGGGGTTCTTGTTACTGCCCTCACATTGCTTCATGTTGTAGTAAAAAGGGGTGGTCCAAAAACCCATAGCTATTTTTCTGGAATGCCAAAGAAAAGTGGTCTTTCCCAAAAAGAGGTCTTTTACTCTATCACTTCTTGGAAATCCACGGAAACATACAACAAGCCAGATTTATTAATAGGTTCCTTTTTAGCTTTATGGTCATACCTGCAGGATTGAAGCTTTCAATAAAGCAGTTTAAAGCTTTCAATTTTCTTTGGAACATTGTAGGTTCTTCACGTTATTAATTTTTAAATTTAGGTTTATATAATATGTTCAGCATTTCCAGTACAAAAACACAGCTACGTTGCATAAGTATTAGGAAAGGTAGTGTTTGGCGGCATCTATCATACCAGAACACTACAAATCCCCCTCCATAATAATCAATATTGAGCAAGTGGTAACAGTAGATTGATTTCTTTATTTTGGTGTCATGAATCGCCTATGTAAATTATACTTGTAGCTAAATCCTTTTTCATCTTAAGTATTTGTCTGTGTGTAATTACGCAAGCGAGTGCCGAAATACTGAACTCGGACTGTAATACACTATTATTTGGTCTATTTTTGTTAGTTGTGATTTGTTTGTTGAAGATTAAAGAAAGAAATTTCGTATTTGAAGAGTTTACCGGAATAGAACAGAAATTAGGCCATGACAAATTGGTGTCAGAAGTGGGATACTGAAACACGTCTCTCTAGTGACGAGGTAAATTTGTATTCAAGATTGAACTTCGCCATGTGAAAAAACTTAAATAAGTGAAAAATCAGTTGCTTTGTTTACAGTGCTATTTTTAACACTTAAAGTGAATTTCTATTCAAATTTATTATTATAAGAATAGTTACGTAAATGATAGTAAATGAAATTGGACTTTTTTAAATAAAGATACCTCGGCGGCTGTTTGATTAATATTGCCGTATGACTAATTTTTTATACTGTTCAGAAGAAATTCCAATAAAAAGTTCATTCAAGCAATAAACGCAAGTCAGTTGTGAAAGAATACTCCGTGTGTTCTAAAACAGTTTATCGGTGATGCAGCATTAAAGAGGAATTTGTGTGGACCGGTTGGACTTAGTGTCTTTATCCTGTGTCCTATACTGAAGTGGATAAGCGCTAGTCTTATCAGAGCGGCCGGCTTTTCAAGTCCAGTCTCAACAGGATACTGTTCAGTGTAGTGAGGGCTCCGGTTAACGCCAAATTTTGCAGTAATTTTATATTATTCTCGTATTGGTTCTATATCAAATTTTCTAGTAATTTTATATTACTCTCGCATTGGTTCTATACCAAATTTTGCAGCAATTTTATATTACTCTCGCATTGGTTCTATACCAAATTTTGCAGTAATTTTATGTTACTCTCGCATTGGTTCTGTACCAAATTTTGTAGTAATTTTATATTACTTTCGTATTGGTTCTATAACAAATTTTGCTGTAATTTCATATTACTCTCGCATTTGTTTTATACCAAATTTTGCAGTAATTTTATATTACTTTTGCATTGGTTCTATACCAAATTTTGCAGTAATTGTATGTTACTCTCGTATTGGTTGACAGCTGGATGCCAAGGCTACAGGAACATGCAAGTGATAGCAACATAAGTCACTGGAAACCCAAAGTTGTCGAGGGAACCACCGAACCAGTGCTCAGAAGGCTCCAAAAAGCTATTATCGACTGACTGTTAAGCCCGAGACTAGTACGTCTTCCAGTACTTCCGTTCCTGCCAATCTTAGTGGCTACGACGCCGGGTGGAAGACATCATTCTGCTTTGGTAGAACCGGAGTTGAAAGCTAGATTACATCTACCACTAAAGACCAAGACAGGAAGTTCAGAGGAAGAAGGAGTCAACCCGATCCTAGGATAACTCAGGCAATGCTGTCGTTGGCATAGATCAACGTGTCACTATGGACCAAGAGGCAATTGTAGCCCTGCTACAACAGACCGTCAGGTTGAGCAGGGAAGCGATGAATGACAGTTTTGCTACTTTTGCCACGCACTTTAGTCACACTGTTCATGCAGGCCAAGCTGCAATTCAGAATGCAACCGAAACAGCGGGGATGTCGCCTAATTCAATAGCAAAGTTCAGCAATAAGGGGGACATTGATACATACCTCAACACATTCGAGTGTGTAGCTATACAAAACCAGTAGGACAAATCGATATGGGCAGTGAAGCTGCGTAGTTTGTTGACAGGAAAAGCCACCGAAGCTACTTCGATTTTCCCACAAAACCAAATTAGCGACTATAATGAGGTCAAACGGGCAATTCTTCGTAGTTTCAGGGTCACATCGGAAGCCTACCGAGTTCATTTCCGCTCCGAATAGAAAGAGGCAGATCAGTCTTTCATCGACTATGGGAGGACGCTGGAGCGACTATCTGTCAAATGGTTTGAGTGCCAGAACTACAAAACAGAAGCAGGTCCTGAGATCCTTAAACAGAAAATAGACGACATTCTGCGACTGATTAAGGTTGAACATTTTATAGGTTCTATAAAAAATGATTAACTACGCATACGTCTCAAAGAACTCGACCAGCCGCCTTTGGAGGAAGTCTGCCGATTAGCGGATGTGTTTTTTCTGGCCAGAAGAGACGAAAAACTAGATTTGAAGAATTTGCCAAGGAAAGAAAACAGATCTCGAGAAACTCAAAATCACGAAGAGAAGCCTAAGACAGAGAAGAAAGATGCACAAAATAGAGCAGCTGGCACCTCTTCGTCACAGAAGAATTATCAAAGTTGTTATAACTGCGGAAAGGAAGGGCATAATGCCAAGAACTGCCGATAGCCAAGGAAACGAACTCTTCTAGTTCGAAGTCCTAGTCCATTGGAAGATGCAAGGGACCGTTTCTATTTTGAAGGAGAAATTGAAGGGCTACCAGCAACTTGTTTGGTTGACAGTGGTGCCACCCATTGTATCATGCATAAGAAGTATATGCCGGACGACAGCTTCCCTTCAAAGAAGACAGAAGTTTGCTGCGTCCATGGGGACTGCAAATCGTATCCTGTTAAAGACGTTCACATCCAGGTAGGAAGGAAAGGGGAAGCTTTCGGTGACTGCGCACCCGTTGCTATCTCAAGCGAATTACCTGTGGACGTGATTTTGGGCACATCATTCCCTCGTTTCAATGACCTTTGCAGTCAGCACTTTGGAAAGAAAAAGCCTAATATTAGAGTTCTCGTCAGCACAAGAAAAAAAAAGACTCACCTGAAGAACTTAAACAGGAGGAATCCGTACCAAGGATGATTTACTCGCCTCCAATGCCGAGCATTCCTAATCCACCTGCTCCGAAGAATGGGGGAGTGGATCTTCCAGAAAACGATATTTGGACAATAGAGATGGATCCTGGAAACACTGGGAGGCCAGACAGACGGAAAAAGAGTCGAAAGGAGAAGAGCATAGAGCGTGATTTGCACAAGCCTCTTTCGCTGGGTACAGATCAGGAGATAAGTCCCGATCAGCTGACTGGGGATGAACTCAAACGACTACAGGAGAATGACAAAAGCTTGGTAAGTTGTTTCAAGCAAGCCTCGCTACGTGAAAACTATGAGATCCTTGACGGTTTGCTGTATAGGAAGAGGACTTTGTCAGTGGGCGAGGAGCTGTTGCAACTTGTTGTGCTACAGTCTTTCAGATCCTTCATCATTAAGTTAGTCCACGACTCGCCGTTAAGTGGACATACTGGTAACCAGCGGACTTGTGATCGGATTCTGCATCATGTCTTCTGGTCAGGAGTAAGATGAGATGTCCGAAAATACATTAAAACGTGTAAGCCGTGTCAGCTCACCGCTAGGCTGAAAGCGAAGGAGAAGGTACCACTGATTTCCTTACCCATAGTGGAAGAGCCCTTCTATCGCATGGCTATGGACGTTGTTGGGTCGTTAAAAACATTACGAAATGGTCATTGGCTTATGGTAGGCGACCAAGAGGACCACTGGATATCCTCAAAGAACAGTGGGAGGCAGCACCAACGGCTCTAAAACAAAATCGACTAGCTGCCAAATTGTTGCAAGCACGCTCTCACATTAAAAAACTGATGAAAGAAGCTCAACAAAACTGGACAAAAGCAGCGAGCCAACAAAATAAGTTATACGACCGTCGTACAAAGCCTCGTGAACTTCAGGTGGAAGATGAAGCTCTAGTGCTTATACCAGCAGGTGACCACAAGCTGGAAATGCGTTGGCGAGGCCCCTTTAAAGTCTTTCGGAAAATAGGCAGGGTCAATTACGAGTTTGAGATGCCAGAACTGAGGAAGAAATACAGAGTACTTCACATCAACCTTCTGAGGCGATTCGAGAAGAGACTGCCAGAAATTTCGATGACAGCCCGTTGACAGCAATCAGAACGTATGAACGGTGATGACAGTGAAGTTTGTTCTGATCTAAGTGAATCAGTAAATCACCTGGCCCGAAAGAGAAAGGAAGAGCAGCTAAGTCTACTCCAGAATTTTCAAGAAAATTTCTCAGGGACACCAGGAAGAACAAGGATCATAAAACATCAGATTGATATAGGTGAATCACGACCTCTGAGGCAGAGGCCATATCGCATCCCACAAAACCGACATGTCACCATTGAGCAGGAAGTCAACCGCATGCTCGACTTGGGCATCATTGAACCGTCTTCTAGTCCATGGTGCTCTCCAGTTGTCATAGTCAAAAATCAGACGGATTGCTACGTTTCCGTTTTGATTTTCGTGGGCTTAAAAATATATCTCGTTTTGATGCGTATCCTTTACCTCGTATAAACGAGCTCCTGGAGACGGTTGGCAGCAAGAAAATATTTAGTGTTCTAGACTTGGTTAGAGGGTACTGGCAAATCAAACTTGAGAAAGGTAGCAGGAAAAAGACGGTATTCCAGACGTCTTCTGGGGTCTATCAGTTTCCGGTCATGCCATTCGGCTTGCATGGTGCTCCCGCGACCTTCCAGCGCCTTTTGGATAAGTTTTGAGAGCCCTGTAAGGCCTTCGCTCGTGCCTATTTGGATGATATTGTCATCTTTAGTGACTCTTGGGAAAAGCACCTAGTACATGTTAAAAGAACGCATGAGAGCATACAAGAAGCAGGGTTGAGAATCCACCCTGGAAAGATTAAAATGGCTCAAAACGAGGTTCGTTACCTAGGTCACCACATTGGAAATGGTGAAATCTCCCCATTGGAAAGCAAGGTCAAGGCCGTCCAAGATTTTCCCCTACCTGTGTCCAAGAAGGAAATTCGCTCTTTTATTGGGATGACAGCATATTATCAACGTTTTATAAAATTTTTTGTTGAAATTGCTGAGCCACTCACTTCGCTTCTGAAGAAAGGTTCTCCAACCAAGTTGGAGGTTGGTGCATTTGAGAACCTGAAAATAGAACTCATCGATGCCCCTGTTTCGACTACACCAGATTTCAGTAATGATTTTATTTTACAGACAGACGCCTCTGACATAAGCGTTGGAGCGGTCCTCACCCAAAGGGATGTTGAGGAGCACCCAATTGCATTCCGTAGTAGGAAACTGGTCCCGGCGGAGAAACGTTAATCGAACATGGAAAAAGAAGCTCTTTCTCTCAAATGGGAAATAGAAAGCTTCGAGTACTACCTGAAGGGACACCATTTCTTCGTAGAAACGGACCACAGCCCTCTTAGGTCGCTTACTGTTGCTCGAAGCTGCAACACTCGTTTGACTCGTTGGTCATTAGCTCTGCAAGAATTTCAGTTTATCATTAATAGCCGACCGGGATCTATGAACGCAAAGGCTGATGCGCTTTCAAGCCTATTTTAAGTAATATTGTGGTGATAGCTGTTAAGGATGTCTCTGCCATCCTCTTGTGGAAGGGAGGGATGTCATGAATTGCCTATGTAAATTATACTTGTAGCTAAATCCTTTTTCATCTTAAGTCTTTGTCTGTTTGTGATTACGCAAGCGAGTGCCGAAATACTGAACTCGGACTGCAATGAACTATTATTTGATTCATTTTTGTTAGTTAAAAGAAAGGAATTTCGTATTTGAAGGGTTTACTGGAATACAACAGAAAATAGGCCGCGACACTTGGCAGTTTATTAACGGTTGATAATTGCCACACTACTGACATTAAACACCCCCTAGCACTTGCCAGCTTAGTTTCAGAAGACTTTCAAGTTTATGAAAGTCTAGCCACTTTTCAAACCATCTGTAAATTCACCATTTTAACAGCCTGATCATACCCATTGCTCTGTATGGGTGTGAAATATGGACAACAAAAGTCGAAAACAATTGCACCCTTCTCGCATTCGATATGAGATGCCTATTCCAGATAGCAAAATTAAGTACAGTGACCGTGTCACAAATGAAGAAGTCCAGAGAAGACTAAAGTCACCAGATATGATCCTAAACAAAGTTAGAATACAGCAACTACGCTGGTTCGGGCAAGTCAAGTGGATGAAGCCTATTCGACTACCCGAGATCTCACTCGAAGGGACTGTTGAAGGGCATCGACCACGGAGAAGATCTCGTAAGAGGTGGATTGACAACTGATTGGCAACATATCACCCAATTATCCAGAACTGAACCCACAAGAGCAGCATATCGACCACTGGTCCATGAAATTTCAAAAGGAGCGACCCCAAAAGGATGGATGGATGGGATTAAGTAAGTGAGTTACTTTTCAAAGGACAGCAGCCCTGAGTTGCTTCTTCTTATAACAGTTATTTTATATTGCCGCTCCGTGACATGAACTACTATGCAAATCAGATACTTCCTTATCGCCCAGGCTGATCAAAATATTCCAAGTCGGGTAACTTCTTTTGGTCTAAACTAATGGCAAAAGTTCCAAGTCTGGTAGCTCCTTTTGGTGTGGACTGATCAAAAATATTCCGAGTTTGGCAATACCTTTTAGTCATCTTCCATGTCTGGTAACTGTTTTTCGTCTAGGCTGATCAAAACATTCCTACTCTGATTTAGTTCAACACTTCCCTTAACGTTCCCTGAAAGCTTCAACTCACACCAAGGCTCAAACATGCACCCCCTTCCCCATAAAAAATATTATATTTAAACAATAGGCGAATTGCCTGCATTAAAGCCTTTGTTCCAAGGGCTGCGGCTGGGGGGTCATCCCCAGAGACATGGTTGTTGGACCTTTCAACTATTCTGAACAAAATGAATATCTCCAAATTTATTTCCGATGTCTTTTGGGTAATAAGATGCGTGGCGAGGGCTGCTTGCCCTACAGTCACTTTTAACTCTTAGTAATTAAAAAAACTTTCCACAAAATAAGTTTTTCAAAGAAAAGTAAAGAACTCCATTAAACAAAAAATGAGCAAAAATAAAATCAAATAATCTACCACGAGTGAAACTACCACAAATCAGCATCGATAAATAAATGAAACCAAAAACGAGCAGAAATTACAATAAATAACCGAGTCAAACACAAAACAAGCAGAAATTAACGTAAGTTGGGTTCAAAACCCATGTGCCTTCCCAAGGCCAGAACATAATTTGCACTTTACTGAAAAAAATATAAATGTTTTTAATTTTATAACTTTAATAAATCAAATAATATTAAGATTTTGATTACTAAATATCAGTAAATGTATATTAAACTGACAATGCACATTCATTTGTATTTTTTTTTCAGTAAAGTGGAATAATTTTCTGGCCTTGGGAAGGCATAGGGGTTTTGAGCCCAACTTATCTTAATTTCTGCTCGTTTTGAGTTTGACTCGGTTATTTATTGTAATTTCTGCTCGTTTTGGGTTTCATTTATTTATCGATGCTGGTTTGTGGTATTTTCACGCTATTATTTGATTTTTTTTTTCATTTTTTGTATAATGGAGTTATTTACTTTTCTTTGAAAAACTTATTGTGTGGAAAAAGTTTTTTTTAATTAATTTCTGTTCGTTTTATATTGACATAGTTTTTTAAGAGAAAAAGAAAATAATACTTTAAATCTTTTCATTTTTTTAAGACTTTATATTTTGGCCAGCTATTTGTGTGCTGGAGAAAAATTTTCAGCAATTTTTAACAACATACACCCTTTTAAAAATCTGAACACAAATAGTACTGTTTAATGTAGTTTCATTCCTCCTCTAGTTGACCTGAAATGGAAAACTTGATACCCTTCACAAAAAAATCTGTTTACTTTCTTTGAAAGCTTGGATACACTTACGCTATTTTGATTTGCTTAACTTTTAAGAACAGAAGCAGCCCCAAAAGTTTGAACATAATACCCTCAGTCGTTCTTGGGATACTGCTGAGATGCCTTATTGGGAATTAGCCTTAACACAGTGCATGTTGATTTAATCTTATGGCAACATTTAGTTTTTAAACATAAAGTAAAACGGGAGGTTGGGGTGGGAGGGGGATTAGTTTCCCTCCAATCACTTTCGACTATTAAAAAGGGCATCAGCCCTTTCTATTTTCAATCGAATGAGTCCTTTTCGAAGTTCCTACGACAACTCCTTTAATACAAAGTGCCCTGGTCTAAACAACAACAACATCAAAAAAAGAATACATTATATCCACATCGATCTTTACTATAAAAATGTCGAGCCTTCTAATTACTTTCGACTATTAAAAAGGGCATTAGGCCTTTCGAATTCCAATCGAATGAGCCTTTTTCAAGTTTCTACGACAACAATTCCTATAAATACCTTATATTGTAATTTATGCCCAAGGTCATACATTACAACACTTACCCTAAGGGCTGTGAGGGTGGTTGTCATCCTCTAAGACCTAATTTCCAGAACTTTCAACTACGTTACACAAAATGGCTATCTCAAAATTTTGATTGGATGTGCCTGGGAAAATAGTGGGCGTGAGAGGGGCTTTAGTCTTTCTCCAATCACTTTCAACTATTAAAAAAGGCACTAGCCCTTTCAATTTCCAATCAAATGAGCCCTATTGAAATTTCTATGACAACGCTTTCAATAAAAACCTTATATGCCCCCAGGGGATAACTTACAACCCTCGCCCTGAGGGCTGGGTGGGGGGGGGGGGTTTGTCATCCTCACAGACCTAATTTCTAGAAGTTTTTACCTTTCTATTACGTTTAACAAAATGGCCCTCTGAAAATTTTGATTGAATGTGTTTGGGGGAATGGTGGGCACGAGAGAAGGGTTAGTTACCGTCCAATCACTTTCAACTATTGTAAAGGGCACTATCCCTCTCAATTTCCAATTGGGTGAGCCCCTTTTTGATCTTCTACAATACCTCTGTCGTTAAGACTCTAATATGCTCTCTGAGCATAACTTACGATCCTTGCTCTGGGTAATGTCGGGGGCTTGTCATCCTTAACTTTATAATTTTCGGAATATTTAACTACGTTGAACAAAATGGCTATCTCTAAGGTTTGATTGAATGTGTTTGGGGAAATGGAGGGCGTGAGAGGGGGGTTAATTACTCTCCAGTCACTTTCGACTATTAAAAAGGGCAATTTCAATTACCAATCAAATGAGCCCCTTTTGAAATTTCTACAACAACGTCCTAATAAAACTTTACACGCCCCCAGGGCACAAATTAAAACCCTTTCCCTTAAAGCTGTGATGGGGTTTCTATCCAAAAACACTTGATTTCTAGAACTTTCTACTACGTTGAACAAAATGGATATCTCAAAATTTTGATTGGATGTGATTGGGTAAATGGTGGTCGTGAGAGGGGGGTTAGTTGCCCATTTCCATAAAAACCTTATATGCCCCCAGGGCATAACTTATAACCCTTGCCCTGAAGACAATGGGGAGTGTCCTGCTCAAAGGTGTAATTTCCTGAACTTCAAACTTCGTGGAACTAAATGGGTATCAAGAAATTTTGATCGGATGTTTGGGGAAATGGTGGGCGTTGAAGGGGTGTTTGTTGCCTTCCAATCACTTTCGACTATTAAAAAGGGCACTAGCCATTTCAATTTTCAATCGAATGAGTCATTTCTGAAGTTTCTACGACGACGCGTTCAGTAAAAGCCTTATATGCCCCCAGGGCATAACTTACAACCCTTGCCCTGAGGGCAGTGTCCTCCTCAAAAACATAATTTCTATCTGGAAATCCAAAACACTGAATAAAATGGCTATCTAAAAATTTTGATTGGATGTGTTTGGGGAAATAGTGGGCGAGAGAGGGGGGTTAGTTACCCTCAAATCACTTTTGTCTATTAAAAAGGGCACTAGACTACTCAGCTTTCAATCGAATGAGACCCTTTTTAAGTTACTACAATAAAGATATCAATCAAAACTTATGTGTCCCCATGGTAAAACTTAAAATCTGTGCCCTGAAGGCTGTGAGTGGAGAGTCCTGATTCAAGGTATAATTTCAAGAACTTTAACTGCGTGGAACAAAATGGCTATCTCAAAATTTTGATTGGATATGTTTGGGGAAATGTTGGTCGAGGAAGGGGTGTTAGTTGCCTTCCAATTACTTTCGACTACTAAAAAGGGCA
This sequence comes from Artemia sp. Qi Xiang Cuo, assembly GCF_049724085.1. Taxonomy (NCBI): domain Eukaryota; kingdom Metazoa; phylum Arthropoda; class Branchiopoda; order Anostraca; family Artemiidae; genus Artemia; species Artemia sp. Qi Xiang Cuo. The sequence goes on along the minus strand of NC_142800.1, from coordinate 40,508,628 downwards.
CAAGCCATTTCAGTTTTTAATCAAATGAGCCCTTTTTGCAGACTTTACGACAACGCGTTATATTAAAACTTCATATGCCCCCAGGGCATAGCTTACAACCCCTGTTCTGAGGGCTATGAGGAGGCTGTCATCCTCAAAGACCTAATTTCCCGAATTTAAGACTACGTTGAGCAAAATAGCTATCTCAAAATTTTGATTAGATATGTTTGAGGGAATGATGGGCGGGAGGGGGGGGCTAGTTGCTCTCCAATTACTTTCGACTATTAAAAAGGGTACTACCCCTTCGAATTTCCAATTGAATGAGCCTGTTTTGAAGTTTCTACGACAACGCCTTCTATAAAAAACCTTATATGCCCCCAGGTCATAACTTATAATCCTTGCCTTGAGGTTTGTGAGGGAGTTTCCTCCTCAAAAACATATTTTCTATCTTGAAATCAACTACGCTGAACAAAATGGCTATCTCAAAATTTTGATTGGATATGTTGGGGGAATGATGGGCGTGGGGGGTGGGGGCTAGTTGCCCTCCAATCACTTTCGACTATTAAAAAGAGCAATAGCCCTTTGAATTTCCAATCGAATGAGCCTGTTTTGAAGTTTCTACGACAACGCCTTCTATAAAAACCTTAGATGCCCTCAGGGCATAAATTAAAACCCAATCCCAGAGGCGTGTTGGGGAGTGTCTTCCTTAAAAACACATTTTGTAAATTGAAATCATCTACTCAGAACAAAATGGCTATCTCAAACTGTCGATTGGATGTATTTTGGGAAATAATGGGCGTGGGGGGGGGGGCTATGTGACTTTAAATGCATATCGAAAATTAAATAGGGCACTACCATTTGAATTTCAAATAGAATGAGCCTGTTTTGAAGTTTCTACGACAACGCCTTCTATAAAAACCTTATATCCCCCCAGGGCATAACTTAAAACCCTTTGCCCTGAGGGTTGTGGGGGAGTGTCCTCCTCAAAAACATATTTTATATCTGGAAACCAACTACTCTGAACAAAATAGCCACCTAAGCATTTGGATTGGATGTGTTTGGATTGGATGAATTTGGGGAAATGATTGACCTTGGGGGCTAGTTGCCCTCCAATCACTTTCTACTAATAAAAAGGGCACTAGACATTCGAATTTCCAATCGAATGACCCTGCTTTGAATTTTCTACAACAACAACTTCTATAAAAACCTTATATTCCCCCAGGGCATAACTTAAAACCCTTGCCCCGAGGGTTGTGGGGGAGTGTTCTCCTCAAAACATATTTTCTATCTGCAAATCAACTATGCTGAACAAAATGTCCATCTCAAAATTTTTATTGGATGTGTTTGGGTGAATGATGGGCGTGGGGGGACTAGTTGCCCTTCAATCACTTTCGACTATTAAAAAGGGCACTAGCCACTCCCATTTCCAATCGAATGAGCCCTTTTCGAATTTTCTACGACAACTCCTTCGATACGAAGTGCCCGGGTATGGAGAAAAAAACAACAAAAAAACATATTGTGCCCACATCGGTCTTTACTTAGGCAGCACTAGCGCGCTGCCTATGAAATGGGCACGATAACTTTTAATTTCAATCGAATGAGCCCCCTCCAAAGTTTCTACGAAAGCTCCTCCGACACGAAGTGCCTTGGTGAAAAAAGAAGAAATAAATAATACATAGAACCCACTCCACTCTTAACTTAAGTAGCACTGCCAATGATTCAAACCAAGCCTTGAACTTCTAGCTTCTGGCCTCCAAATTAAACGCAATTATATGCTCGTATATTTACTATACTTTGCAGTGGATTACTAAGCTTACTTCTGATGGTATTCAAACATGTTTTACATATATTCCAAGCCATAGAGCTTGGATATTATTCCAAGGCCAGATCTGCCGGCGGTACGAGCAACGTGAGCAGCATAAGTAACCTGATGCTAACTAAAAATACAGCTCTTTTGCTAGTATATATCTATTATTTATGTATATAGAATCAAGTAGAGTGAGTCTTGATGCTTTCGTTGAATTTGGAGCCAACCTATTCCTGTCGCAAATCCTAATTTTTTAGATAATAATTTTAAAACAAGAGGAAATCAGAGAAAGGAATACAAAAATACTTCTACCGAAAAACAGAGGAAACAGCTCATAGACTAGAAGATCTGCCAACAGTAAGAAAGGCAGCAGGTGGGGGTGGGGGGTGTTGGGGGGGGTACCTTCAGGCTATATTTGTGAGGGCCACAGGCCCAAGCAGAAGACTATAGCGAGCCGTTAAGAGGCTAAAAAAGCCAACCCTTTTGCTAGCAACAACGATCTTATCGTCACAAACGAAATAAAGAAGCGCATCTCAGATTTTCATAATTTTCCATAAGAGCGAAAATAGGGGGGAACTACGAGCTACTGGTGCTGGAACAGTTTTCATCAATCCTGACGTGTCTTTATATATACTGTGAAATACATATGCCTCCACAAATCCTATAAGCGGATAATAGCCCATCGGTGGAATTTTTTTCACTTTCTGACTCATTTTACGAAACGTTTGAGAAACGCTTTTTCGTTTTCGGCATGATAATATGAAATGCTTCAAAAAATTCTTAGCGAAAAAAAAAGAAGAAGTAAGAACACCAGAGTGACTAGAGTTCACCTGTCCGTGAAAACAAAGAGGTTAGCAACCATGCAGTAGTAAACATTTTAATTTAATAGCTTTATTTCGAAACTTCGTCACACAAAAGAACATACCTTATTAATGCTACCACTTGCGCACTCTACGAATAGCAAACTTTCGCGGTTATAAAGTAACATATAAAATTGCACTCATTCATCGCGCAAAATGGATCCCGGTTGGACATTCAATGCCCCACGGGTGCCATCTCTAGTGAAAAAGAATGACGAGCATTGACAGATTTGAATAGGAAATTTTTTTTCTTCCCAAAGTTAGTTAATCATATCAAATCTGTTGACGATCAGATAAATAAACGCTGAAGAAATACGAACGCATATATTCTACCTTTGGTAAAACTGTGCATGAAACGCTATCCGAGTTCTCAAAAATACGAAAGAGCATCAAAACGGAAAAATATAAAAAAAGATGATAAAATAACGCTTAAAAATTATCCTAACTCATCTAATGTGTAAATTTTCCGAGAAAAAAGATCCTGGTAAGAAAAAAGGGAAAATAACTTTCTGAAATCATGTAACATTAAAATTTTAACATCTTTGCTACCGATTCACGAACTACTTTAAAACAATAATATTCCCTCACTATGCACGATTTACCTATAAAGTTATTTGACAAACAGGAAAAATAAAAAAAAAGGTGTTTTACACAGACATATTCAGTCAATAGGCCAGTTTACCAAGTCCAACGGTCGCCGTTAGTGCCAAGAAAGAAAAGAAAAAACGGTATTAAACAAAGAAGTTACTAACTTAAAAAATAAAGTTGAAGAACTTTCATATTGCATCAAAAACAGTTTAAATAGCCAAATAAATATTACAGTATAATGGCTGAATAATTTTATTCCCAATATACATTTTGAGTTTCCGCCTTGAATACTGCTATTTGTTATATCACGTTGAATCTTTTTGAATGACTTGCCAAATATACTCATACATTGGTCCATCTTTTTAATAATGAAAGTAGCTTTTGTATTACAAAAAAGATAATGGTTATTGCTAAGATTCTTTCTGCGAGCATAATGGTCTTTAAAAATATGTTATCTTTCGAATCTTCACGAATTTCACTAAGGCTTATTTAGATAGAAGAAAAAACTATTTGGGAAGTTAACTTCAAAAATGAATTAAAGGATTTAAAGTTAGTATTAATTAAATTCTCCCACCTTGGATAGATAGTATAGTAATTAGGTAGTTCATAACCCAAAGGAATACAGGAACCAGTATCTGGGTGGCGGTTTGGAAGTGAGTCAGAGACTTATCTTGTCGTTATTCCATTTTCAAGCAATAACTCTATGGTTAGTTTTAGGTTGTGGAAGTTTCGAAAATATTCACCTCTTGCCAAGACTGGTCAGAAGGACCCCCCCCCTCCCTGGAAAAAACAGAAAAGGCATAAAAGCACATTTTCTATGCATTTTTGGTGAGTTCTGCCCCCCCCCCCACCTTTTTTTGTTCGGATGTGTGCAAATCAGCAAATCTTTAATTCATAATTAATTATTAGTCTTCTGGGACGTTCAAGGTATGTAATTTCCTACAAGTTGTGCAAGTTCTAATGCATTTTTTTTTCTACTTGTAATATTGACATCACCTTCAACCTGGCAAACTGATCTATTAAAAGAAAGTGCTCTTCAAATGAATTCCTGGAAGTGGCAAATCTATTTCATAATGAAAATTTATACTTGGGTTCAGTAATAATATTCTACGTTGCTTTTCTTAACCACTTAACAAGGTTTATTTGAACTTAAGTATTGAAAGGTATGCTCCCAAGTCAACTCTCACTAATCATCGTCAAATGGTGCTCTTTTGATTCAAAGAAGCCGCACAACAGCAAATTTTACGCCATCTATTTATTACAGGCGTAGAACAAGCTATAATTTATTTCTCTTTCATTTAGCATAAAAGGGGCTGAACTTGCTTCTTATTCTACTACTTAGATCAAACTAATAGCAGTTAATTCATGATTATTATAGCTAGTCGACTTTCAGAGCAAACCAAGGGTCAAATTTTTCTTTATTTATCCTGTTCTTAATGGTATGATCGAGTTTTAAAGCACGGAGAATCATCTTAGTAGGGCCACAATCGAATAAAATCACACCATCAAGCAATACCACTGTTAATTTTTCACCATTCCAACAGTTAAATTCTAATCAATTGGCGATAAACTTGTACTTAAATGAATTAATCCGTCTCTAAAGACTCCAAGCCTTAAAAAAAAATAATTAAATTATTAACAGCTGATCTTGCTGACGAGAAAGCTCACCACTGTTAAACTTTCACATGAAAAAAAAAAAAAAAAAAAGCACACTCCAGAAATGATCATATGAGTTACATAAAATTTTTAAATCTATATGATTCGATAGTCGTAAGTAGCATCGCAGGGCTATACCTCTGAATAATCATCATTCACCCACCCTAATTTGGGTGGGTGCTTATTTCGATTCAAGCTCTTTCATGTATTGTTTGTGAAATGGTTCTTGACCATTAAGGTTTACTCCTTAAAAATATTTAAGATCGTAGCCTGACTGTCCTAAAACACACTGAATACATGTCTTACAAATGGTGCAAATAGGCTTTTAAGGATTTCTTAGCTTCTTGATTACCCACCAGAGATTATTATTAAAATATTAACATCGAAAACAAGATCCCATCAGGTAAATGTTTTACAAACGCTAGTCATGTCTAATACTCCACAAATCCGCTAAGGGGATGCTCCACAAATCAATTATCATTAATGATAATTAATTACTTGGTAACACCCTCAGACTAAATTGGCAAATAAAATCAAATTTAGTTACCAATATGCTTGTAGTACACAAAAGGAGCTAAAATCGTAATTCATTCAGCACGTATGCTATTACAAATTGGCTATAGTTTTTTGTTATCCGTTGTCCTGGAACAAAATAACAACAACAAAAACTTATCATTAAGGATAATCAAGTTTTGGTACAAGCCCTAAATGCATGTCTTGCATGTGTTTTAAACATGCAAGACATTTTCTCCCGCACAAGCATGCTTCAGGGAATCGATCATGTATATTTTTTTTTTTTTTTAAATAAACCCAGTGTTACTTTCAAAAAACTGCATAACAGTTGAGGGTATAGTGTTTGTTGGTTAAAAGTTGAACCTTGGTGTGTTTCTTTTTTTTGTCGTTTTGTCGTTCTTTTTTTGATTTTTATTATCTAAAGTTGTATTTTGTTCCTGAGCTTTGGATTAATTAGGAAATGGCCCTAAATGACCAAATAACTCATTAAACTCGCAGTGTGAATGTGCTAAATAAGACACACAAAGTGTATATTACATAAATGTCGCTTGATTCCCAACAAAATTAGCATTTGGAGTAATTTCTGGGGCTGTTGATTACTCACCTGAGGCTACTTTTTCAATATAGAAGTCAAAATCATTGTGCGGCTACTGTTAACGCGGCTACTGCAGCCATTTTCCTAGCAATAATTGACATTAGCTTCAGTTATTAATGCAGCTTATTAGCCAACATAACTACTATTAAAACGTGCGAAATTATGCCAATTAAATTCACATTAAAAATTTACATTAGTTCTTTTTCCATGAAAAGTGAAAATAACATTTTTTATTAGCTTATATTAGCCAAACAGCCTGTCGAACGACAGACATGAAAAAACAAAACCAAAAAAAGTATGTATCCTGATTCTGAGAAATAAAGACAAAATATTTTGGCCCCTTCCCTCAATCACATAATTCCAAGTCCTCCTAATCCCCCCACCCCCCACCCGACAAAAATTTTCAATTCAATCCACCAAGAGATAAAACAGAATGGATTTATGAAAATACAAAAATTTTAACTTTTAACGAAATCTGTACGTAATCTTTTGAATGAGGTATTCTAGCTTGCCATCAGGCATAAAAAAAAAAAAAAAAAAAAAAAAACACTAAAAGAAATAACGAATACTCTCGTATCATTATTGGAAATATACTGAAGCTTCAGTTTAGGTTATTGCATCCTCCATAATTAAAAGTTTGAATATGGATAAATCCTTTTATTAGACAGTGATAATTCACAAAAATACTGAATATTTCGGTCACACATGCAGTCGCCGTCATCAGCAGAAACATCCAGTACTTTTTATAAATTATCACTTAAAAATAAAAGGATTTATCCCTATTCGGGCTTTTAATTATCATCATGGAAAGGCAGTGTGGTCTTAGAAATTACCAACGTTACTCAGCAACCTGTTGCAATACATAGCGTAATTATTGCAGTCAGTGATTGGCTGGGAGCTACCGACACTATCAGCAATATAAAGTAAGGTTTTTCAAAAATAAAGAAATTATTTCTTCATTCATACAAACTTCCATTCGTTTAAAGCTTTAAACTTGCACTTAATTTTACCACGAAAAAGTTTTTTATTTAGTTAGTAGAAGAGGCAAAACCCTGATATATTTTTTGTTGGAGCTTAAGATACGATATGGTCCTATCTAGTATATGGAAACAGGATATACCATAGGATATCCCGTTTCCATATACCGTAAAATATGGTATATGGAAACATCTTGAAAAACGCTAGATGTTTCTTTTTTATTGAGATAGAGAGAAAAAACCTTTCAGCATTTAGATATAGCTATGACGTACAGATATGAATGCAAGTTAGACGGCGGTCCCAAACAACTGTAATATATCTGTAAAACTTAATCGGAATTTAGTCTTACAACCGATAAAAAAATCCAGACAGTTTTGGTATTTCAGCAGCCCCACCCTGGTTAAAAATCCTTTGAGGAAATTGAGCCAAGCTGAAGGCTCAAAACCATCTAGAAAAAGAACCTCTACTGAGCACCATGAGAAATCGAAAAATACATTTGACAAAATATACCTTTTGAAGTTGAAGGTTTAGCTGGTCCCCAAACTCTAATGGTTCCATCATCTGATGCCGACACTAGCATATCAGGGTAGCGTGGATTCCAATCAACACAGTTCACGTTCCTCGTGTGACCTGATAGTATCTGGATTGGATTCTCCTTTGATTTATGATAAATATATATTTGGTTATCTGAAAATAAAAAGATGATTAAAGCAGAATAGCCCAAAGAATAGCAAAGACAAAAAAAACTTGTGTACCTGCCTGCTGAAACTATTTTTAGTTCCTATTTCTGGGAAAAGATTACAGGAAGTTATAGTTATTAACTGTCTATTTCCCACCTAAACAATCCTACAATCAAATAAATCAAACAAACAATCTTCTGAACATAAACCTAACCAAGTGACAGACACGTACATACATATAAATTTCAGCAGTCGGGAGGGGCACAAATAAAAAAAAGCCCAAAAGTTTACAAGACATACGAAAAACATAAGAAATTGCAGAAAAAAATATTGAGATCAGGAGAGGGCATGGATATGAAAGCCCCCCTTCTCTATGGCTTACATGCCTGTCAAGCGAAATAAATGCTGTAAAAAATCATCTAGTAAGGAAAATTTGGTTGAGGCGAGCAAGCGTAACAAGCAGGATTTGGTTGTTTACATTAAACAAAATGATATCTATGCTGTTATCGCTTTCATCAAGATTTTAGCTGCCAATCATATCTAATATTTGCGTAAGAAAAAAAGGAATACCTTCACTTCCAGAAGCAATGAAATCTTCATTGACTCCTCCAAAGCAGCTATAATTCATGAAGAAGCCTTGACTAACTCCCTGAAATTTTCGAACAAGGACCCTGTCAGTTAAATCCCACCAATGGATTCCTTGGTTTTTGATATTTAAAATTATATTTCTTCCTGATTTGTCCACAGCAAAACTCATAACATCATTTGAAATGTCATCTTGGAACCTAAAGAGAAAAACTTCAGAAATATTACCTTTTATTACAGCATATTTGGTGTAAACTTGAAATAAAGCTCTTACAATACCCGCGATAAATACCTTCGGCTTACTATAATCGTCATGTCAGTAAGCCTCGTGTCAAGCGTTTCACTTTCAATAATATAAATCATTATTTGGATTCTGAGAAAAGGACTACAAGATGTCTATCAAGGCCGTGCCCAGGATTTTTTTTCGGACGGGGTTTTACTCAAAATTTTTTTTTAAGGGGGGGGGGGGGGTTTACACAGAAAAACTCAAAAAACACATACAAAATTTGTTTAAGTCCATTTTTGTTACGTTTTTACGAGTCATACAAACATTTCGGGGGGGGGGAGTTCAAACCTCCTAGCCCCCCTCCCAGATACGGCCTTGATGTCTATATGTAAAATAAGTGAATGTCTCAGCATTTTGAAGTCATTAATTTTTAGTTTTCACTGCTAGCAATAATTTTCGTCTAAATAATTTGATTACTTGCAGAAGGAAGGATGAGACCAAGCATATATCCTCCCCTACCCAGAAAGATCAACTGCATACACAAAAATAGCTTGACCTTGTAATTCGTTCAAAAATATCCCACTTCTAGATAAAAGCCTTTCATCAAACATTTGCCATCCGCTTTTAGAATTTTCCAGGCTTCCCTCCCCCACCCTTGAGTGATTTATCGGGACACCCAGGGTCTGCTATATCTATTTTAAAGAATAATATATAAGATCATTTGTTTTGCTTAAAGGAAAATAAACGTTTGATTTCTACCTGATAAGTGTTAAGGGGGTCATATTTAAGTTTAAATGAGAATGAAATTAAATGTGACTGTAATCACATTAATCGACCAAATTCAGAGAACTTTTTTCAGTTCACCCCTTCTTTGCAGTTGCTAACTTCTTACAATTTCAATCTAGCTTCTAATTAAGAAAAATGAAGATTTTTTAAATTAGCAGAAATCAAAGACTGCGGTATTCATGATGCAATCAGTAGGATACGTCATAGGATCAGTAGGATCAAAAATGATGGAGCTCTGCCGAGTGGATATTGCTTTTCTGTATATTTGAATTCTGTGGGTCCGAAAAAGCTTATAATTACTAAGCTAACTATTTTGCCAGATCTTCTCAGTATTAACAGGCACTGAATAAAAATTTAATGAAGATAATTAAAAATTCATGAGCTTTTTGCACACAATAAAAATGAAAGTTCATGCCAATCTTACTAAACCTTGCTCCTTTATTAAAGAGGCTGGAGAAAATTTTTAATATGGTAATTTAAAATTAATTTTAATTAAATCAATTTTACCTAACCTTGCTCCTTCATTAAAAAGGCTGGAGATGAGAAATCAATGTGCTCGTTTTGGAGTCAATTACTATCTAGTAAAACAAATTTAGTTTAATAATTGAAAATGGAGGTTTGGTAATTCTTAGGGCTGAAAACATAAGGATTTATTTTTAACCTAAAAAATTTATTTAATTATGATTAAATTTTTTTAAACATTTAATATGGTAATTCAAAAATAGTTTTAATTAAACCAATTTTACTAAACCTTGCTCCTTTATTAAAGAGGCTGGAGATGAGAAATCAATGTGCTCGTTTTGGAGTCAATTACTATCTAGTAAAACAAATTTAGTTTAATAACTGAAAATGGAGGTTTGGTAATTCTTAGGGCTGAAAACATAAGGATTTATTTTTAACCTAAAAAATTTATTTAATTATGATTAAATTTTTTTAAACATTTAATATGGTAATTCAAAAATAGTTTTAATTAAACCAATTTTACTAAACCTTGCTCCTTTATTAAAGAGGCTGGAGATGAGAAATCAATGTGCTCGTTTTGGAGTCAATTACTATCTAGTAAAACAAATTTAGTTTAATAACTGAAAATGGAGGTTTGGTAATTCTTAGGGCTGAAAACATAAGGATTTATTTTTAACCTAAAAAATTTATTTAATTATGATTAAATTTTTTTAAACATTTAATATGGTAATTCAAAAATAGTTTTAATTAAACCAATTTTACTAAACCTTGCTCCTTTATTAAAGAGGCTGGAGATGAGAAATCAATGTGCTCGTTTTGGAGTCAATTACTATCTAGTAAAACAAATTTAGTTTAATAACTGAAAATGGAGGTTTGGTAATTCTTAGGGCTGAAAACATAAGGATTTATTTTTAACCTAAAAAATTTATTTAATTATGATTAAATTTTTTTAAACATTTAATATGGTAATTCAAAAATAGTTTTAATTAAACCAATTTTACTAAACCTTGCTCCTTTATTAAAGAGGCTGGAGATGAGAAATCAATGTGCTCGTTTTGGAGTCAATTACTATCTAGTAAAACAAATTTAGTTTAATAACTGAAAATGGAGGTTTGGTAATTCTTAGGGCTGAAAACATAAGGATTTATTTTTAACCTAAAAAATTTATTTAATTATGATTAAATTTTTTTAAACATTTAATATGGTAATTCAAAAATAGTTTTAATTAAACCAATTTTACTAAACCTTGCTCCTTTATTAAAGAGGCTGGAGATGAGAAATCAATGTGCTCGTTTTGGAGTCAAGCATTACATAGTAAAACAAATTTAGTTTAATAATTGAAAATGGAGGTTTGGTAATCCTTAGGGCTGAAAACCTAAGGATTTATTTTTAACCTAAAAAATTTATTTAATTATTATTAAAAATTTTAAAATATTTAATATGGTAACTTAAAAATAATTTTAATTAAACCAATTTTACTAAACCTTGCTCCTTTATTAAAAAGGCTGGAAATAAATTTTTTTTTAAATATTTAATATGGTAATTTAAATTTTTTAAATTAAACTTTTAATTAAACCAATTTTACTAAACCTTGCTCCTTTATTAAAGAGACAGGAGATGAGAAATCAATGTGCTCGTTTTGGAGGCAAGCATTACCTAGTAAAACAAATTTAGTTTAATAATTGAAAATGGAGGTTTGGTAATCCTTAGGGCTGAAAACCTAAGGATTTATTTTTAACCTAAAAAAATTATTTAATTATTATTAAAAATTTTTAAATATTTAATATGGTAGCTTAAAAATAATTTTAATTAAACCAATTTTACTAAACCTTGCTCCTTTATTAAAAAGGCTGGAAATAAATTTTTTTTTAAATATTTAATATGGTAATTTAAATTTTTTAAATTAAACTTTTAATTAAACCAATTTTACTAAACCTTGCTCCTTTATTAAAGAGACTGGAGATGAGAAATCAATGTGCTCGTTTTGGAGTCAAGCATTATCTAGTAAAACAAATTTAGTTTAATAATTGAAAATGGAGGTTTGGTAATCCTTACGGCTGAAAACCTAAGGATTTATTTTTAACCTAAAAAAATTATTTAATTATTATTAAAAATTTTTAAATATTTAATATGGTACTTTAAAATAATTTTAATTAAACCTTTAATTAAACCATTTTACTAAACCTTGCTCCTTTATTAAAGAGAATGGAGATGAGAAATCAAAGTGCTCGTTATGGAGTCGAGCATTACCTAGTAAAACAAATTTAGTTTAATAATTGAAAATGGAGGTTTGGTAATCCTTAGGGCGGAAAACCTAAGGATTTATTTTTAATCTAAAAAATTTATTTAATTATTATTAAATTTTTTTAAATATTTAATATGGTAATCTAAAAATAATTTTAATTAAACCTTGCTCCTTTATTAAAGAGACTGGAGATGAGAAATCAATGTGCTCGTTTTGGAGTCAAACATTACCTGGTAAAACAAATTTAGTTTAATAATTGAAAATGGAGGTTTGGTAATCCTAGGGGCTGAAAACCTAAGGATTTATTTTTAACCTAAAAAATTTATTTAATTATTATTAAAAATTTTTAAATATCTAATATGGTAATTTAAAATAATTTTAATTGAACCTTTAATTAAACCAGTTTTACTAAACCTTGCTCCTTTATTAAAAAGGCTGAAAATAATTTTTTTTTAAAATATTTAATATGGTAATTTAAATTTTTAAAATTAAACCTTTAATCAAACCAATTTTACTAAACCTTGCTCCTTTATTAAAGAGACTGGAGATGAGAAATCAATGTGCTCGTTTTGGAGTCAAGCATTACCTAGTTAAACAAATTTAGTTTAATAATTGAAAATGGAGGTTTGGTAATCCTTAGGGCTGAAAACACAAGGATTTATTTTTAACCTAAAGAAATTATTTAATTATTATTAAATTTTTTTAAATATTTAATATGGTACTTTAAAATAATTTTAATTAAACCTTTAATTAAACCATTTTACTAAACCTTGCTCCTTTATTAAAGAGACTGGAGATGAGAAATCAATGTGCTCGTTTTGGAGTCGAGCATTACCTAGTAAAGCAAACTTAGTTTAATAATTGAAAATGGAGGTTTGGTAATCCTTAGGGCTGAAAACCTAAGGATTTATTTTTAATCTAAAAAATTTATTTAATTATTATTAAATTTTTTTAAATATTTAATATGGTAATCTAAAAATAATTTTAATTAAACCTTTAACTAAACCAATTTTACTAAACCTTGCTCCTTTATTAAAGAGGCTGGAGATGAGAAATAAATGTGCTCGTTTTGGAGTCAAGCATTACCTGGTAAAAGAAATTTAGTTTAATAATTGAAAATAGAGGTTTGGTAATCCTTAGGGCTGAAAACCTAAGGATTTATTTTTAACCTAAAAAATTTATTTAATTATTATCAAAATTTTTTAAATATTTAATATAGTAATTTAAAAATAATTTTAATTGAACCTTTAATTAAACCAGTTTTACTAAACCTTGCTCCTTTATTAAAGAGGCTGGAGATGAGAAATCAATGTGCTCGTTTTGGAGTCAAGCATTACCTAGTAAAACAAATTTAGTTTAATATTGAAAATGGAGGTTTGGTAATCCTTAGGGCTGAAAACCTAAGGATTTATTTTTAACCTAAAAAAATTATTTAATCATTATTACAAATTTATAAATATTTAATATGGTAATTTAAAAATAATTTTAATTAAACCTTTAATTAAACCAATGTTACCAAACCTTGCTCCTTTATTAAAGAGGCTGGAGATGAGAAATCAATGTGCTCGTTTTGGAGTCAAGCATTACCTAGTAAAACAAATTTAGTTTAATAACTGAAAATGGAGGTTTGGTAATCCTTAGGGCTGAAAACCTAAGGATTTATTTTAAACCTAAAAAGTTTATTTAATTATTATTAAAAATTTTTAAACCTTTAATATGGCAATTTAAAAATAATTTTAATTAAACCTTTAATTAAACCAATTTTACTAAACCTTACTCCTTTATTAAAGAGGCTGGAGATGAGAAATCAATGTGCTCGTTTTGGAGACAAGCATTACCTAGTAAAACAAATTTAGTTTAATAATTGAAAATGGAGGTTTGGTAATCCTTAGGGCTGAAAACCTAAGGATTTATTTTTAACCTAAAAAATTTATTTAATTATTATTAAATTTTTTAAATATTTAATAAGGTAATTTAAAAATAATTTTAATTAAACCTTTAATTAAACCATTTTATTAAACCTTGCTCCTTTATTAAAGAGATTGGAGATGAGAAATCAATGTGCTCGTTATGGAGTCGAGCATTACCTAGTAAAACAAATTTAGTTTAATAATTGAAAATGGAGGTTTTACAATTTTACTAAACCTTGCTCCTTTATTAAAGAGGCTGGAGATGAGAAATCAATGTGCTCGTTTTGGAGTCAAGCATTACCTAGTAAAACAAATTTAGTTTAATAATTGAAAATGGAGGTTTGGTAATCCTTAGGACTTAAAACCTAAGAATTTATTTTTAACCTAAAAAATTTATTTAATTATTATTAAAGTTTTTTAAATATTTAATATAGTAATTTAAAAATAATTTTAATTAAACCTTTAATTAAATCAATTTTACTAAACCTTGCTCCTAGGCTGGAGATAAGAAATCAATGTCCTCGTTTTGGAGTCAAGCATTACCTAGTAAAACAAATTTAGTTTAATAATTGAAAATGGAGGTTTGGTAATCCTTAGGGCTGAAAACCTAAGGATTTATTTTTAAACAAAAAAATTTATTTGATTATTATTAAAAAGTTATAAATATTTATTTTGATAAAATATAAATAATTACGTACATAATTCTAATTATTATACAACAATTAAAAAAAAAAATTTTATTATAAAAAAATTATTTATTATTAAAAAAAAAAATTATTATCAACGTAAAAAAAAATTAAGAAAAGTATATGATAGCGCACTCACTATAACTCACTGTGGGTGCACATTTGAGGTAACTCAAATTAAAAAATTGTATTTCAGCTTTTTGACTTGATTTACAGGTTTACCGCCACTGTTTCCGTGGATACAAATCACCAGCATATCTCGTCAGAGAAAAAGTTATTCATTTGGCACTAAACCTTCTGAGGCCAAAAAAAAAAACTTCTAGAATGAATGAGCTGTTCACAAATTTCGATTGGTGAGAAAACTCATTTCCAATGTCATTGACTAAAACAACAATAAAGAATGGCCTCAATAACATTTTCCACCACAGAAATGAAAGAGGGGATTGGAATTTAATTTTGAATTTTTGTAACTTGAGACCTAACAGATAAGAAAGAGATCGCAATATTTCCAATAGGAAAAAAATGAGTCCCAAATTACTCAGCAGTATGTAGATGATGATGCTACGATCGACCAGAATGATTTGGCCAAATATTTGGATTGTCGGAGTCACTTAAGATAGTAGGCCATTTGTAGGTTCATGAGTGGTACATAAATGATTGGTAACTAAAGTGTCTAATGTAGATACTAGGGATTATTTGAATTTTCGCCTAGTTACTCAAAGACCTTCTAAAGATTTGAAAAGACTAGCACAAGCGTAATACCTGTATGTATGGGACCAATGCATAAAATCCTGAAACTTGTTCTATAGCAGAGGTAGAAATTATGGGGATTGAACAATTGAAGCAAAATATTTGCTTAAATTCTTAGTAATATTATTTGGGGCTCTGAGAGATAGATCAATTCCAACAGGATTTTTATTAAATATCTCTTAGTTTATGCTACACTAATGCTCAGGCACTTTAGAGTTGAGAAATTTAAATCTATTTTTTATTGATCACCTGTTTTTGCCTAAATGGTCTGGTAGTGGCGAAACTTGATCTAAAATAGTATTTAAAACATAAAAAATTTGAAAAAACAACAACACAAAAACTTACACGGTAAAGTCAGTTGAGTCATCAAAGTTATAGAGTCGGACTCTTTGATGCGTATCGGCAACTAAAATTTGGCTATCATTCTTCCAATGACAATACTGAACACGCACGCCTTCCCAATGCTCTTGCACACTTCCACTGAGATCCTGCAAATCGAAAAAATATATGCCACAAATAGAATTTCCTATGCTAAAGTTCAGGATGAAACCAAACATGTAAATAGCCAAGGCGGGGGGAGGGGGGGGGGGGGTAGATACGTCCAAAGGACTCCCTCCAAAATAATGATTCAATTCAATTCAATGGGTTTATTTACAAAGACAAAAAGTAAATCGCACATAATACAAAATACTCAGTCCATTTCTGGACGCCGAGAACCACAATCAATATCAATGCGCAGAGTGGTCACCGCTCTTTCTCCCAGACACAACATTACCTCTCATTAATAAAATAAAAACAACAAATAACCATTACCTTCCCGCTCCTTTCCCCAGGGGGAAGCAATCCCATCATAAATAATAAAAAAATCATGCTTTAGTTACTTATATTTTCGTCTTAAAACTTTTTATTTACCATACTTTACATTATTTATCACACTACTTTAATTTTTCTTTTGTAATGCCAATGAATTATTCTTTTTACTCTTTTTTTAAATGATGCAAGGGAGCTCCTACCTCTCAGCTCTTCCGGGATCAGATTCCATATATTTGTGAATGTTATATTTGGAGCAAAATCTGATCGTAGAGTTGGGGTGAAGGGTATGTGCGGGTTTGATGACGATCGAGTGGGCAAATTATGAGGGTCCGAGATCGACCGGAATAATGTTTTAAATGAAAATGGCAGCGCACTAGCTAGAAACTTAAACACCAAGGTCAAGCATGACAGCTGTTGTAGCGACTCTAGTGACAAGTACTCTTCATTTTTTCCAATGAATATGAGGCATTGTCTATGAATAGAATTCAGTTTTTGCAAATGAGATTTGAAAGTTGACTGCCAGATCCCTCTACAGTACTGGAAATGGGGCCTTATGAGGGCGTTGTACAGAGGGACAAGTGTTTTCTGTGGCAAGCTATGCTTCAGTTTTTTTATTATTCCAAGATTCCGGGATAGCTTCAGCTCTTCTGCTTGGATGTGATACAGGAACGACAGGTTCTCATCAAGGAGGATTCCCAGGTATTTGATGAAGCGCTTTTTTGGCGCGACTAATCAGACCTCTGGAAGTTTGGATACCGCATATCTCCAGATAAACACCTCCAACCCAGGAAAAATATAAAACGCAAGATTTATCAACCAAGCGTCGAATCATCAGCAAAGGCCACGAGCTCATTGTCATCATCTTCGGACTGAAAATAATCTCCATCGTGGCATAGGTTACAGCAGCGAAGATTAGTGTGTGCGGGGTTCAGCACTCGACTTCTATCATTAAAGTTGATCAGGAATAGTAGAGGGCCATATTGAGCCCTGGGGGACACCACAGTTGACGAGTACATCGTTACTTGGATCGTCTCCTATATAAGTCCAGCGGGCCCTAAGATAAGATTTGAACCAATCCAGAGCTTCGCCTCGTATTCCTACGTGTTCCTGTTTCCCGAGGAGAATTGCATGGTACATACTATCAAATGATTCTCTGATATCAAGCAGAACCACTGCAGGTTGTAGGCCAGAGTCAAGAGCTTTGTTTATTCATAAATTTAAAGCTGCTAATACCTCTTGGGTGGAGTGCCCTGGTCTGAACCCAAACTGGCGATTATTAAGAAGCCCTTAAACTGGCGATATCGCCAAACTGGCGATTATTAAGAAGCCCTTTCTTCTCCAGAAACAAGAGTAGCTGCTACTGCATAGGTTTTTCAAAAACTTTTGAAAATACTGAAAGAACAGAAATAAGATAGAACTGAAAGAACAGTAGAACAACGTTTTAGAATACACACTTATTTTTTTTCATTTCAGATACCCTGTTACCTAAAACAATCCTTTGATACTCCCTAATGCTTAGAATATTGGCCGTGTCCACCTAAAAATTACACAGTTAGCAAAAAAAAAAGAAAAAAGGAAGCCCCCCCCCCCCTGAGGGTCAAACTTTTGTACACCTACGATTTTGACGGTAACGATTATAAAGTTTTATGATGATAAATATATATTTAACATTCCAACATAAAGCAGGATAATGAAATATCAATATCATTACACTGGGAAGCTAAGAGCCAATCTCACAATATCCTGTAGGAAAGATTGCAATAGTCATAATATCAGATTAGATACTAAGATCTAAAGTCCGACACCATTCATTCAGTACGAACGAGCGATTCGAACAGTCTATCTCGCTGACTTTTAATCCATTTCAGCAAGCCCCTAACTGATACCAAATTAGACTACTTGTTTAAGGAAATACTTACGCATATATAAAACTGACCACGAAGTCCTCCACAGGCAAATCTCCGACCGTCAGGACTGAATGAGGCACAACTTATTGAATCATCGGGAGAATTTGAGTTTCTGGCTTCTAATGCACCTGTAAAATAAAATGTACTTTAAATAAAAACTAAAAACACCCAAAGTTGATTTCTTCCAGGAGACACATAGTTATTGCATTAAATGTTTTTTAGGGTCTATATTAAATTTTTATTTTATTTTACATATGCATTTGCTTTTTCCCAATATAATCTTCATATCACAAATACACCCTTTGTCACCTGCCTGGTCCATAAGTAACAGATACATTTCTGAAAAGCCTCAAACTCTAAAGGGGGTGGGCTATTTTATTCTTAGATCCACAAGGAGCAGAAAAAGACCAACCCCCCCTTCCCACTTAGGATATCTTTTTTTCTATAATCTCAATCATTATATGCATTTTACTCTAATTTTCGCAAGGGCCACAACATTTGATTTCCAAATAAATAACACAAAAAAAGACGATAAAGAACGATCTCATTTTGACATGAATGCAATATATATACATGATAGTATACAATTAAATTTAACTTTTCAGGAAAAAAAGAAAACAAAATAATATGATACTAAAAAACAAACGAAATAGAAAAAAAAGGCTCGTCGGTGTCACCTAAGGTGTACGAGGGTAGGGGGCCAATTAAGATTTCTCCAAGGAGGAAAAACAAACAAAAAATTGGTTTTTTACCCGATTACCGGTACAATTATGCTCGTTTTCTAACTAAATTTAGAATTTGTTTTACTATCATTGTAAAGGGAAGGGCAAAAGCACCCCGCTCATCATAGCCAAGAACTAGGCCCATTCATCTAGGGCTGCTAAAACAGTAACAGAAGAAGCAGAAGCTTGTTTGGAATGAAAATTAATAGCAAAAATAGAATAAACCAAATTAGAAAAGCAAAATTGGAAATATATTACTCTCCTGTTTCAACATTCCAAATCCAGACATCAGGGCAGTCTGCTTCTCCGCCTCCGGCACAAACAACGAGGTAATCCCCTTTGGGAGACCAGGCAACATGGCCGACAGCCGTAGTATGTCCATCAAGCGTCATGCTACGGCTAAGCTTCCGTGTTTCCTAGACGAAAGAAAATAGCTTAAAAAAAGACCCATTTCTTCGGAATAAATTCTGAGCACTTTTATTCAATAAATATTTATTATGTAGCAAATGATAACCCTCAAAAGTTCAAAGATTCTTTTTAAACCCCAAAAATTTACTTGTGTGTAGTTTATCCTTTTTTTTTTATTATAGAGATCTGATTTCTTATTATTGAAATGTTCACTCTGTTTAAAAAATTACCTCCTTCCTCTTGTGCATACAAACTGCAAGAATTAGAGGATTATTACCGGTATTGTCGACACCATGAATTCCTTGGATGTCCTGAAGGGCATTTCTGAATGGGGCTCATCACCCTGACCTCTAAATATAGCCCTAGTGTGCTCAAGGGCAGACCTGTTTGTTCATTGTTGAAAGGTCAATTGCCCTACCGCTGATCATCCAGACGGCCTTAAAATTTACCAATTCGTATCTGACTTTCAACAAATCTGGTGAAATTTCTTCTCTAATGGAAGGTATTTCAGAGGTTGGACCATCCCTTTGATTTACACCCCCCCCCCCATTTTAGACAACATTTTAAATTAATTTCTTCTGTCGAGTTTTACGTCTTAACGCACAATGCACATTCCATCTGCAGTGAGGCGCTATGATTTTACCAAAAGTGTTGGTGAATCAGCCAGTTTCAAACAGACATAAGGCAAACCAGTTTGTTAATCATTTTCGGGTATTGCTCCTCATTTGTTAGGATATACACTTCTATTTTTTTTTAAGAAATAGCCTTATATATTCAAGAGTCAGTCACGTGCTTTAGCGTTAAAACATATTTTCACCCACGCATATACTGAAATACGGGTAGCTACGGGTATATATATATATATATATATATATATATATATATATATATATATATATATATATATATATATATATATATATAGACGGTGAATGTGCGAAATCTAGTTAATGTCGACATTCACCGGCGAATGTTCGAAATTCATTTTTCTCTGCTTCGATTCAATTAGCTTTGTGAGTCAGCATTTCCAGTCTTATGCAACCTATGATGGTAAAAGTTAGATTAGGTTAGATAATGTTAGTTTAGATTAAGTTATGTTAAATTTGTTTCTAAATATCAGAAATGGGTTAAAAACTTAACTTAAGCTAACCTAAACCAAGCCAACTTCGTCTAACGAAACCTAATCTAGCCTAATAAGTCATCATCAAACCTTGAATAAAATTGAAAAAATTTACTGGCAACGGTGACTAAATCCAAGGAGAAAAAATGGTATTTCGGACATTCACCGGTGAATGTCGACCTTAACCAATTTGCGGACATTCCCGTAACGTATATATATATATATATATATATATATATATATATATATATATATATATATATATATATATATATATATATATAAGATCATGGGACTTGATCGAAGACCGCAAGAAAATAAAACAGAGCACGCTCAGTAATGATCCCTCTGCTGATGTCATGAAAGACATAGCTTATAAGGAAGCGGGCAGAGAAGTGAAGAAAAGTGCTAGGTCAGACAAACGAAAGCACCTCAATGAGAAAGTAAGAATGGCAGAAGAAGCAGCCCGACGTGGTGACACGAGAGCTGTGTACCGCCTAACTGAAGAAATCGTTGGGAAGACTAATATACAAGAAGGACCAGTAGAAGGCGGAAACGGAAGACTGCTAACCGATCCAGATGACCGAAAAGATAGATGCGGATTACTTCGAAAACCTTCTCAATCGCCCGTTCCCTTCTGTTCCACCAGACATTCCGGACAGCCCATTTTCGGATCTTCTCATTAATGAAAACGAGCCAACGGCGGACGAGATCCTTTCAGCCTCGAAAAAGCTGAAGAATGGAAAATCTCCGGGTAGTGACCGTATATCTGGAGAAATGGTCAAGTCATCGATCCGCAGGTCCCTTTCAGTGTGGCTAGTCTTCTTTTCCCTCCTCTGGCAAAAAGAAAAAGTCCCAAAGGACTGGAGAGCAGGAACCATTATTAAACTGTTCAAAAAAGGAGACGCGACAGTCTGTGGCAATTACAGAGGCATCAACCTCCTTCGATACCCGGAAAATTCTTCTGCATAATCATCCTGACAAGACTTCAAGCTGCCTTAGACCCGCATTTACGCGAGGAGCAACATGGTTTCCGACCAAAAAGATCTTGCGCCGATCTGATATTCACACTGCGGACCATGCTTGAAGAATCAAATGAATGGAGACAACGTCTATATTTATTGTTCGTCGATTTTGAAAAAGCGTTCGACTCAATAGACCGCCCAATACTATGGAGGATCCTGATCTTCTACGGTATTCCTGAAAAGCTGGTTCGCCTTATCATAGCAATGTATGAAGACACGGAATGCTGCGTGAGAACCTCCGAAGGAAATACATGATATTTCAAAATGATGACAGGTGTCAAACAAGGATGCGTACTGTCTCCATTCCTCTTTATTCTCATAGTGGACTACATATTCAGGCAAATTGATGGATACGGGATCAAAATTGCAGGCAGACTATTCCAAGATATCGATTTTGCAGACGATGTTGGATTGATGGAGAAAGACAAAAGCAAACTTCAAGACTTTTTTCGCAAGTTAGCCGAAAGAGCCGAGCAGTTTGGGTTACATATCAATGCCCCCAAAACCAAAGCGATGTCAACCACTAACTCACCGATGAATATTCAGCTGGGGACTGAAAGCATAGAGCAAGTCACTGACTTCCGATATCTTGGCAGCACCGTCTCGTTTAGTGGCGACTCCGAAAAAGAGCTGCGAACACGAATAGTCCTGGCAAGCTCGGCATTTCAACGACTTCGGCCAGTCTAGAGATCAGCGAAGTACTCACTCCAGCTAAAACTTCGCCTTTTCAGAAGGAATGTCCTTTCGATCTTGACGTACGCGATGGAATGTTTAAAACTCACAGCCGAGCAGGAAAAACGACTCACTGCATATGAAAACAACTGTCTTCGACGTATCCTAAACATTAACTGGAAGGATAGGATAACAAACATGGAAATTCGCCACTACACAAACTAGCCTGATGTCGCTGATGTAGTCAGGCAACAAAGATGGCGCTATCTTGGCCATGTTATCCGTATGCCAAGATCGAGACTACCGAATATGATCCTCCAGTGGCAACCAGACGGCACGCGTCGGCAAGGAAGGCCCAAAAACACGCTTCACAGGACATATGAGAGGGACAGGAGAGCCCTTCACGCATCCTTAATCCTAGAGTGGGAGGACATTTACGCCACAGCTCATTTGCGGGATGATTGGAGGCTGTTAACGGACGCCCTGTGTGCCTCTGGAGGTACAGGAGGAACTAAGGTCTAAGGATATATATATATATATATATATATATATATATATATATATATATATATATATATATATATATATTGGTATAACCACCAAACCTTTTCTTTGACTGTTAATCCTACGGCTTGTGGAAGACAGTTGGCTGAGTTCGGCCTTACAAAAACAAAACACATTCCCATAGAAAAACAAGATCTGAGGAATAGGAGCGTAAAGTTTCAGGGTTCGATGGCAAGTGGAAAGCAAATATTTTTCACCAGGATATCTAACAATTCTACTAATATCGCCAATCGACACAGCAGGAGTGACTACTATGCATGGCGCATCCAACTCTCAACGCCCAATTTTCCCAGAGCAGTTTTTGAAAAGCCGAACTAAAAAAAAGAGTGAAATTATTTTCACTCTACTACATTGTGCTTATTAACGGAAAGTATGAGTAAAGCAACAAGCGGGCTTCACTGACGTAAATTTTCTTTCGTGATCAGGTTGGTAGTACCAGGTCAGAAAGAAACCTCTGTTTTGAAACAATATGAAAAGCATCAAATTTTTTTCCACATGTAGATCAATCTTCTGCGTACCATAGTTACCGATCTACTCATTCTCTGCCTTTGACTAGGAGTGCAATGTGTTGTGGGGGGGGGGGCAAATCATCCAATACTTCCCGAGTCTTCACCTAGATTTCTCCAGGCACCCGTTTGGAGCTAGGTCGGGCTCTAGTTGACCTTACGGGTCAACTAGAGCCCTGTCAAACCCCTGACCCCCCATCCCCATGCCCAATAATCAAAGACACAAGGATTCGAACCCCTGCCCTGAAAGACAGGAAAAACATCAGAGACATAATTAGTAAAAATGCATAATAGCATTGAAGACATAGAGACAAATCACTGGAAAAGTTTTATCAGAAAATGTGCACTTTCTGGCTATATGATATGAGCTTTCCAGTTTTTGTGCCCGTTGCTTTGTATTCAGAATATCAAAGGTCCAATTCTCGAGTTAGAACTACGCCCTATCCATACCTGTCGATAAAAAAGCCAATATCTATGAATACGGTTTCCTCGATTTTAACACCACACTTGCAATTCAGTAGCAGAAAATTGAAATAGACAGAAATCGGTTTCAAAAGCTTATATCAACGTCAGTTTGTTCTCAACGATTGCCTACTAAATACTATGTCTTTTGTCAATCCATCGTAGAGATATGGAAACTGCTGTTCTGTGCTTCCATCTTAACTAATTTCTAAAAATTTATGCCTTAAATTTTATTCTGATTAGTCAATGCTAAATTTTAAGCTGCCCAACTCGAAAAATCAGACACGGGGTAGAAAATTAGCGCTATATTTACCCGTAATTTTGATTTTATCAACGAGCGCGACTATGATCTGGACTTAAAATTAGTTTGAATGGCTCTAACTCAAAATTGAATCACAGGCCAGTAAAGATCAGACTTTGCTCTTTTAACAACAGTAATTCTAGCCCCATCATCGGAATACTTAAAATGAAATATTTTTGGTATTTTTGGCTATTACCAGACAAACCAAGATGATGCACTATATATCCTATTATATGAAACAAAGAATTGACTTCTTTTTTTAAACTTTACTACCTTATTTGCCGTCTATTTCTTCATAGAAAGATTGGTTTCTATGAACTCGTCGCTTATGTTTCTTATTCAGAACAAATCGATACCCACAAAGAAATAGCGACATAACAACAAAAGCAACTTGGTGGTGTGAAATTTGAATACAGATTTTTTTAGATAATTTTGTGAGACAAAACATCTATTTCTACTTATATATATCATTTTCTACTCATATCTATCCTTAAATATCATCTTAAGTAGATTTCCTTATGGTTGGACTTGGCTTACCTGGACTTTGAAGCTGGTGATATTTCATTTTCTTTTCCCATGGGTATTAGCCTTTGTGTTCAAATCTAATTCAAACAAACAAAAACAGCTGTTTTTTATTTGTAAATACAGCTACCAGGCTACATTCAAAGTGATTCTTCTTCTTCCAAACTATCACCAGTTACCAGACGTTAAATTTCATTGCCATAGATCACTTAGTCTCAACCGTTTTTCGTATATTTTTGGCGATATTCGCGCATTTTCTCTTCTTGGGAGGAAAACGAGCAGAAGAGGGGAGGGCACCTGTTGCAACGGCCGTAAAGGTACCTGCCGAGTCCTTTGACTCTTAAACTGCGGGGAATAGGTAGCGGGGCTCTACGCTTCCCTCGTTTTTCTCGACGTAAAAGACCCGATGTTACGGCGCGCACGAGCGCATCCACGCACATAACTGCGAACGATGGCAGGTGATAAGCTTGTGCTTAACCCTCTACTGAATTTTGTTTCCCGTGCTTTGAAATCTGGTAATCGGTCTGATGAGATTGCAAAAACAGCGGCTGAATTTTTCAAGAATGAAGAAATTCAAGTGGCGAAAGAATGAATATGGAGGGATTCGGCTATTAGTACTTGTATGAACATGAAAGTTATTATGACTGACAATAACTCTGACATTTTGAAATTGCTCAAATATTGCGACGGAAAGGAAATTGCCCTCCCTAAATACGTCATCTATCAGCCAGACGAAGTACCCATTGTCCATGGGGAAGTAAGCTCTGTTATTACTAGGAAAGTAAACGAAATGTGTTCTAAGCTAGAGAGTTTTAACGAGCGTGATCGTCCCCCTGTTCAAAGGCCGCTCGGCGGATCTGGATCCTTGTCCCAGCTATCGTCCCCCACACCCCAGCAGACCTACGCAGTTGTACTAAAGAACCCCCTCAAGACTTGAGGAACCCAGAAATGAGAAAGGAGTACTTAGATAAGGTATGTGGCGACAGATCCTCTAGTATTGTAACTGCGAGCATTGAAGAGTGGGTGGCGGGTAGTACTAGCCGATAAAGAGTCTGCCAACGCAGTTGGCATAACGCGTTAGCACATAACGCAGGCGTTATGTGCTAACGATAGATCCGTTGAGGCAAAAATTAAACAACCATCTTTCTACGGAATAGCACGCCACGTTCCTACAGATAAGAGCGATGTGGAACACTGTTAGATAATTCCGGACTGTTCGAGAGCTATGCAGTTGGGTAATTCTAGGTCGTTCAAACTTCAGTTCTCTTCCAAAGTGGACCTTGAAAAAGCCATTAAATCGCCCCCAGTGATTTATTACAAACGCATCCCAATCTCTGAATATCTGTTTCTTCCAATGAGATGTTTCAATTGTCAAGCATTTGGTCACGCAGCCAAATTCTGCAAGAACGAATCCAAGTGTTCTAGATGTGGGGATAACCACAGTAGCACTAAGGACAACCCTTGCATCAAACCGATTAAATGCGCACTCTGTGGTTCGGACAAACATCCATGCTACAGTTTCAGCTGTCCAGAAGCGCAAAAAATACTTGCAGTTAATAAATGATTCGCGAATTAAGTTTGATTACTTGGAACATTAATGGAAATGTAGTCAACAAACTGCCAATCCTCGAAAACCTAATTCGCAGTCATAACGTTGTATTTCTCCAGGAACATTTCCTGACAAAAGAAGGGACTGAACTGTTAAATATGGGTGATTCAATCGACCTTTTTGCTGTTGGTGCGAAATCGAGTGGCAGAGGCCGGCCATCAGGCGGTATCGCAATCCTTGCTTCAAAGTCTTTACGCGCGACAGTTTTCCAAGTATCCGATAATTTTCTTGTGATCAAGATTGAACGGATAATAATCTTCCCAGTTTATATGCCTACAGACTACAAATCCTGTGGATCAAATTCCAGGTTCGATAGTGCTTCTTGGAAATTAACAAACACTATTGCCAATTGTCGCACCCAAAATTTGTCATACACTGTTGCCGGTGATATGAACTGTGATTTGATGAATCCGGAAAGCCCTAGATCCCAAGTACTCTCGACTGCATGCTCTGGTCTAAATATAATGGAAAATGATCTTGATTTCACGTATGATCGTAACTCTGGAGCAACTTAATCTATTGATCTTATAATGTGTTCACATCAACTAGTTCCCATTTGCCAGTCACATGTGGATACATCCATCAGAGCATCTGACCATGTATCTGTTGGTTATGTTTTCCCACCTAATACATCTTCGAAATCCCACCCTGATCTGCCCAGTGGAAGGAAATGGTATCAGAAAGTTATGTGGAAAAAATTAATACCCCCCTTGTACCAGAATGTATGTGACGATATCTTAGCAAGAATTCGCGTCCCTTACAATCTACTACATAAATCTTCTTCAGTTGCAGCAAGTGATAAACAAGTTCTGATCAATATATACTGTAGCAAAATAGTTCATGCACTGCAGTGTGCGGAAAAGGCTGCAGTACCGATTTGTCGTGTCCGGATTGGATAGGAAATACCCCACTGGTCCGATAATTCAGATCTTGTAGATGCGTGTGCGGACGCGAAATTCTGGTTAGACATGTGAGTAGATACTGGTCAACCAAGGGATGGTAAAGTGAACTCCATCCGATTATATACTAAGCGAAGATTCGCAAAAACCCTCGCTACACATCGTGCTCTGATTATCGAATGTGATAGTAAATCTGAAAAGCAAGACCCCAATCGCATGTGGAAATTCCTAAAAAAGAAGAAACGTAAAGAATTAGTTGATGTCCTGCCCAGTGAGAGAGAGTAGGTTAAATATTTTACGCACGGGTTTTCATCGCCTAATACTGATCTGAAATATAAATTTTCTATTGAGCTCGATGTGAGTCTTGCGGAATGTGAACGGGAAGTAGGTTTTGGTGTGTCTAATTCGTCAGTCAGTGAGGCACTCTCGAAACTTAAGAAGAAGTTGTCGAGGGGGGTGGATAACCTGTGCGGATTGCATCTGCAAGGGGGAAGTCAGAACCTTGTTGAGCACCTTTGTCTCCTGTACCAAATGGTTTTTAATGCTGGGATTGTTCCAGACCTATTCTTGACGGGTGTAATTACTCCTGTACTAAAAAACGGAAAAGACGGGTGGCAGTGTTCTTCTTACCGCCCGATTACTGTCGCACCTGTACTGTGCAAGTTATTGGGACTGTTTGTTGTAAATAGGCTTAGTGCGATGTGTAGCACGCCGGAAAAGCAATTTATTTTCAAAAAGGACATGAATAGAGAATACGCGCACTACATGATTACCAACTTGTTGAATGACACCTATGATTCAAATGAGATACTGTATTTTGCCGGTCATGATGTCAACCACGCGTTCGACTCCGGTGTGCACCCTCAGATACGGTTGTCTGCTCGGAATTGTGGCGTGGATAAGTCTATTCTACCCGCACTGAGAAATATGTATAGTAAATTAAAAGCACGTGTAAATGTACCGTGTGTTAATGCTTTAACCCTATCTTCTAGTCTTATACCCGTAGAGAAGGGAATACGCCAAGGGGCACTTACTTCGCCACCGCTATTCAATAATAGTATTATTTCATCGCAAGGACCAGTTCAGTCTACTTGTATGTTTAGAGGTCTCAATGTTTTGCTGATCGATTATGCCGACGACATTTTGAACGCGAGTAGAACAGTTGTAGGCATCGAAGAGACTTTCCATGTTTTGAGTAAGGAGTACGGTAACATAGTTCTTTCTTTCAATCCCCAGAAGAGTGAAGTTCTCGTATATAATAGTCGCGTTAAAGATAGTGTACCAGTTGATGTTATTTTCGGAACTTATACGATTAAGTCTTTGTCTAAGATTATGTACCTCGGCCTTCCAATATGTAGTGATCTTAAAAAAACTCGCGATTGCCTTGTTTCGTTGTTCGCTGTGAAGACACGAAGAGCTTATAGAATTCTCGTTTCAATGAAGTGCCACTTCAACCGTTTTCTACTCGCAAGGGTGTATAACGCTTTTGTTTTGCCACATGTGCTAGCCCTATCTCCGTTTTGGAAAATATTTACTTCGTCTGATCGCCACAGTATTCGGTCTACTTTCTAAAGATATTGTAAGTATCTACTTCGTCTTCCAATTTGGATGAGGAATTCGAAAATGTCTCTGAAGTATGGTATAACCGACCCACTTATAGCTGTACTGAATCGCCGTGATCGATTTGCAAAGGCATTTGAACCAAGCCACTCTTCGTTATACGTCGCAATAACATAAATTTGAAAAAAAAAAAAAAAATTGTTCTAGTAATGTTCTAAATCTTGTCTTTCTGTAGTTGACTTTTCTTTGGATATTTTGTTGTTATTTTTTCTCTTTTGTACTCCATTTACAACATTTTGTATGTGTAATAATGGGTAATAAAATAATAATAATAATAATAGTCCATTAGAAACAGAGAATTTTGCGTAAATTTCAGGATCTCTGTTCTACCACAATTTCTTAGAGGCAAAATCATATACTAGGTATTTCGTATCTACAACAGGCAAAATCAAATACATCATATAAATTATTAACAAAAGCATCACTTAATTGAAAAATTAATGACGTATACACCGATGCCGGCAATATAATAACAATTTTACAGTTATATAAATTCCTTTTTTCTGTCGTTCTTGCGAAATTTCCACAATAAAAGTAAAAAATCACCTATTTTTACCATAAAACAAAAACCGACGCTTGATGCCACTATCCTTTGGAATACTCTGAAAGAATGACAAAGCTTAGAACATAACCATCACCCCTTTTATCTCCCCTTTATGCCAGTCCTTTTATGACAGAATGGGTTATACTCCCCCGATTCACAATTCAATTTTTTGTTTTATACTTATATCATTTTAAACATTTTTTACGGTACGTAGTTTAAGATCTAATTTAAAATCTTCAAAATGTTAACAATCGTTGATTACTCGGTATGAATAATCTTTGACTTTTATAGACATACAGTATATTTAGATGTTATTAATTTAGAGAAAACGGCGTCCAAACATTATAGCATACATATACAACAGTACACATATGGTAACTAAACATCATTGATCTACAAATGTCTGAGGAAAAAAATAGTAGCAAAACAATATTCTAAAAATCACAAGCAATTAAGACCCTATCCAGGATTTCTCGGGGGGAAGGGGCTATAATTTTTTTAAACGCATTACAAAATTTGTTTATATGCATTTTGTCACGTTTTTACGACCCGGACAAAAATTTAAGGGGGGGAAGGGTTCATACCCCCTAACCCCCCGCCTTGCATTTAGTGTATCAATAATTTTAGCGCTTGTTTTACGAAGTAGAATACTATTCACCAAAGCTTCAATGAGTTCTCTTCTGGACCTACTTATTAACAACAAATTATATTTGACTTGGGGGAGGGGGGGGGGTCCAATATTTTTCTTCTACAAAATTCATTGAACTTTAAAACAAATGATTTATGGCTAAATTAAAAACTCTGAACGATAAAAGTTCTCATGTCAGTTGTCAGGCAGTGTTTTTGACAGAGAATAGAAAATGACATTTTTAATTAAATGGTGGTGATTTGTGTGGTGACTCAATTGCAAGGGGCCAAGTTTTATTGGAACCAGCGAAAACATACCGGGTCAACATTCCATATTATCACAGTTGAGTCCTTTGAACCCGTAGCAAGCATAGATCCATCATTTGAAAACTTGCAATACAGGACATCGTCGCAGTGGTCAGATAATGTTTGTACTGTTACACAAGGGAACTGGTCTCTGCAAGACAGTAAAAACAATAAATAATTTGTAGCACCAACAATTTCGTAACTTTAAGCATAATTATAGTTAATACACCATTCCCCCTCCTTTCCGTATTTCTACTTTTAAAGAAAGCACAAATTTACATTTCTGATTAAACTGTACAATAATAATAACAATATTCATTATATCCAATCGTTTTCAGGGCATTTATCTTGGCTATATCTAACAATTTGCTCAACTGTTAATAACAAATTTAAGAAACATAAGGTCTCCTTATCATCCAATTACAGTCAAGAATTTTAGGTGATATATTGCAGTGTCAGTGGCAAGACAGACAGTCCCCCCACCCAATTCTGGAAAAAAAGAGCATGATTAGGAAAAACATAGTTCACTTCGGGCTGTGAAATTTGTCTTCTTGGACAAAATCACCTACACGTAATCAAACACCGTTACCGACAAATAAGAAAAATCTATTCATCTTTGATGGCAACCATTATCAAGCTGCTTTTAGTCACGTTTCAAAAAGAACTTGAAATTTGTTGCTAGTAAATCTTTTCATCTCTACACCATTTTTAATTATTGCAAAAACGCCCAGTTTTGTTAAAAGGAAGTCAATTCCTTTTATATCTGTTTACACAGTGAAATTGGTTTGGATTTCGACTCCCTAATGAATATTGAAGGAAAAGATTTGTAAGGAAGTTGTATAATCCCATCAAAATACCTCACAGTGATGCGGGAGAATACGTCCCCGCATCTTGTAGGAAAAATAGTCTTAAGTGGGCTTGTGCCCAAAGGTCTCTATTTTGAAAAAGAATAATCCACGGCGTTACGAAGACCTTGCAGAGCCTCTGTATACATGAAAATTTTGGGACTTTAAAAAAATATTTTTCTTCTAATTAAACAGGCCATGTGTTTCAGGAGTCATTCTTAAATAATTGGAACAAAAAGCCAAGCTTTAGCATAAAGAGCGAGGTATTGAAGAGGGGGCAACCCCCGTCATATATATAATATTTTCTGTTCGTTCTAAGTTTTAATATTGCTCCTTACTTTCAGTTTAAAAGCTTGTTGTTTTTTTTTTATTTAATTCGCACTGAAAAAAACAACCTTGACAAATTTATTTTCATTTAATTTGGATTACTCTGCAGCGTCATTTCCCAATGACGTTAGTCTTAGCAGAAAAGACGTTCGGAATATCATATTGTTGGTTGTTGTCTCTGATAAATGTCAAGAAGTCAATCAACCTTACTTTTGAATTAATCACAAGATATGGCAAATCTTTCCTTGACGTATAAGACATATATTAAGTGACAGCAATATATGGCTTCACTAAAATCCTTAAATAGTTTCTTAGACAATAGTACCTTTCCATCTATAGTCAAAACGAAATAAAAATATAATAAGCGGTAAAAAATTCAATTAAGATAGTGTAAAATGAGAAAAAAAAACCATATACTAATAAAGGTTCGAATGTTTTACCATTATTATACTTTCATTTATTTTAGTCATTAAAGTCGTCAATATCAAATGCTACACTTTGTTACAGTATATTTTAGGCTTAGGGGGCCAGCTGAAGAATCAATCAGACTTGGCCCTTCCAAAATTTCTTAAAATCTCGATTTCAAGACAACTTAGTAGTGATCCTTATGTGCTCGAGCACTGTTCCTTCCAGCGGTCTTTTTGTCACTTATAAATATATTTTTCACAATTTCAAGGATATCTCTATGTTTGCTGTGGTGCTATTTTTTGGCAGTACATACTTCAGTTGCCTGGCTTTAATACTTTTCCCTACTTTTCTTTCGTTTAAGATGCTTTCTTGACACCATTATGTTTACATTTGTTTTTA
The DNA here is from genome assembly GCF_049724085.1 of Artemia sp. Qi Xiang Cuo. NCBI lineage: Eukaryota > Metazoa > Arthropoda > Branchiopoda > Anostraca > Artemiidae > Artemia > Artemia sp. Qi Xiang Cuo. Next base: position 40,476,716 of record NC_142800.1, on the reverse strand, counting down.
ATAATTACCCACTTTAACCTGCCACGCTTTTGTATTGGCATATGTCGCCATTGCAACTGACGTCATCACATACTTCTACTATTAAGTCATTAATGGTACTTGTACTTGCTGCGGGACCAGACGCTGACGCCTCACCCGGCATCTAAAAGACTCCGTATGGTTGACTCCCATTTGTCGCAATCTTGTGCCAGCTCTTCAGCGAACCGGAGCCAGGAGCTCTTCCACTTTCTGCCAAACTTTCAAAATCTACCAATGGTACCGAGGTCCTTTTGACAGTTCTCTCCCAATTCTTCAATTGGCTGGCAGGAGGCCTGTGCCAATATGGAAAAGGAGCACTTGCTTGATGATGCGATCATAGGGTCGTCTCAGGACGTGGCCCAAACAATGCAGTCTTCTCTGTTTGATAATCGTGGTGGTGGACTCAATGTTACAGCAGCGGTGGCGCATATCAGTATTTGTAAAAATTTTTTGAGATAGCCATTTGATTCAGCATAGATGAAAGGTCCGATAACTATGCCTTTGGGAATAACATGACCCCCATAGTCCCTGGGGAAAGGGCTGTGAGTTACGCAATTTGCTCATGTTCACACACAATATTTGTTATTTGAAAACATAGGGAATTTTTGGGGGGTATTCTACGGGGGAGAGGGGAATTTCCAGGTAAATTTTACACGGAGGAAGGAAAGGCATGATTTGAAAACGATCAGAAATTAAATAAAAAAATGAAATGAAAGTAAGGAGCAACATTAAACTTAAAACGAACAGAAATTATTCCGCGTCTTAGGGAGGGAGCTGTCCCTTCCTAGACCCTCGCTCTTTACGCTACAAGTTGACTTTTGTCAAAATTCCTTAAGAAAGACTACTCAAACACAAGGACCGTCGAATTTGAATGAGAAGTATTTTTGAAGAGCTTCAAGACTTTAGCGTAAACAGCAAACTCTGAGGAAGGGACAGCCCCTGGGGGCAGAGGAAGGGTAAGTTTTTCAATGGTTAACAAAGTATGCGTATTTTGACCACATGCAGTTTCTTTTAACAATTGATTTATCAATTTCCCCGTTTATCGTTTCAATCCATTTTCAATAACAACGCTAGTTTGCTATCTCTTTTCTTTAAGATTACTTCCATTCCAATATTTCGGTATGTTTTACCGTTTTTGTGTCACACAAAGGAACCTAGGAACCTAGTGAAGAACAATGACATTGTCAATTTTATTTCAACCTCTATCTTCTCTGACGATTGTACTTAAGCCTCAGCTTCTTCACCTAGGATGAATTTGATTTCATGTACTTCTATAATTCCTGGAACAGTAGGCATTTCACTGCATCTCGGTCTTGATAATGCTTCTTTTGTAACTCCGAACCCGGAATTATTTACTAGGAATTTAGCATGATATCATGATAAGTTAATTGCAGTGTTTGTCCCTGTCTTTGTTGCTGTATTTCTTCGGTCCTGTATCTTTTCCTGTGTTCTTTCCTGAGTTCGTTCCTTTGCTCCTTCCTTCCTGTGTTGCTTCATACTGATGCTCATGTTTTTTTTTGTTCCGTTGTTTGAAGGATTCATTCCCCTTTCCTTAGTTACAATCGGCTTTGACACAATCATGGTATAATGTCCTACTAACTATTAATTGTTTTGTCTTAAAAATTATAGTTTGAGTTTTAATTATGTTGTTTACTAATACACACAGGACTCACTCCGGCATTCACGTCATACTGTAGAGTTCAATTTGCATACTGTTTTTCAAAATGAAGGACTCTAAACTTCCTGGCCAAGGCTTTAGACCATACGAAGACCATGACCATGTACTGGCTATCTTAGAACTTCTACTTACTGGGACGTTGACCCTCTTTCAAGTACATTAACACCTTCCATTCTATACGAAGACGCCAGGAAGGAAAAAAAGTAATTGTCTGACCAGTGGTGGCAATTCATGAAAATGTAGGGGGAGGGAACAAAATAAGTTTTTCAAAAGCTACGGTGGCACTTTTACCCGCTCCCCCCCCAAGTAAAATTCATAAAAGGGTATTTCAATGAGAATATCAAAAAGACGTTTTCTTTAAATCTAGAGAGGGGGAAGGAATGCAGGGAACTAATCTCCCTCAACCAGAACCACTATCTCTGACCATTTACACCACCAGCTTTTAGCACAAAGCTGCACCTAGTTAAAACATATAGCACCTAGTTTGAACTAGAATCATGTAAGGATTTTAATCTTTGCATGATTGTCAGCACTGTCTGGGAGCCCCCCCCCCCCCCATTCTTTAGCAAAAGGATAAGCATGTTGTATCTTGTATGAAGTAGAATCACGGAATGACTTTTAATCTGTATGATTGAAACAAAAAGGGGACCATGATCCTTCACCCCGCCCCAGCCACCCATTTTAACCAGAGAGGTAGGTGGGTGGTGCCTTCGCCGCGTCCATTATAGCTTATTGGAGCCAGTTTTCATCACTGACAGCCAATGAAAACCATTACAAGCCAAATCTAAGAGAATGGGCCTGTGACCCATTCCAATCATAAACTTTTTAGCAAAAACGTGGGCAAACTGGATCTTATTTTAACAACAATCACCCCTGGACTTTCATTCTGCCTGAATGAGAAAATCAAAGTCGACCAGTGGCCCCAACAACACCACATCTCCACCACCAACGCTTTACCGTGAAGGAAGAGGTGTAATACCTAGTAAATAATTCCTTATACCACACTGCCCATTTCGTTTATGACTAAGATGGAGTGAAAACTTTACAAAGGGGTAAAACTTCTACCAGGACAGTGAACTTCGAAAGAGACGAAAAAAAAAAAAAACAAAAAAAAAACAAAAAAACAACACAACTTTTATGTACAAATAATAATAGAGTCTAAATATTTCAGCTTCACAGCCGAAAGCCTTTATAAACAGAAAACGAAAAGAAAGATGGAAAAAAAGATAAACTATTTAAAAAAAAACTAACACTGACGTAGAAATATAACAAAAACGTAAACACTATTCAAAAAAATTAAAAAGTGTCAAATAAAGAAAAAGTGTCAACCTTTTAAAAATGAAAGAATTGAAGCGGGACCATGAAACCTCAAACATCACCCCCACTCAAACTTTAGTATAGAAAGCAAGGGGTTGAGGGGGTGGAAGTACCCCTCATATACAGGCTAATTCCTGCTCGTTTTAAGCATCAACGTTGCTTTTTATTTTTATTTGATTAAAGCTTGTCATTCATTTCAATTCTTCAGTGGGTACCATTTCTCGATGTCACCTACAATGCTGTTGGAAATCATAGTTTTAGTTATGTGAACTCGTGAATCGCTCAGCTCAACACCGGTAAGAATATTAAATCATCTACTGGTCAACTTTTTTAAACTCTATAATGCTTTCAGTTAAGCAGCGGTTAAACTACAGCGTAAAATTGAAGGTGGTTGCAGTCCCCCTCATGTACAGGATAAATACCATTTGTTTTGGTCAGTAATATAGCTTCTACCGAAATTAATGTCGCCAAAATATATCCTTAAAGTTTCAATTATCAGAAATTGGTTTACTGACAAGAATCTTTTTTTTGTTAAACTCTTAAGGTATAATTGAAAAAGAATGTTTTACCTCGAACATTCATGGTCATTTAGCAGTGAAAAATTTCCAAGGTCACAAGTCACCTTTGTGTTGTGAAATTTACAATTTTGCTGCTGTAAAGTCAAAGCTTGACCTAACAAAGTTCGTAAACGACCACTTGGCAGCATAACACTGGCGGGAAGAAACGATTGCAATTTATTCATAAGGCGATATCGAGATGCTTTTCCTTTGCTAAGCCATTTGGCTCGTTTTTGAAGTTCTTCAGGACCAGATGCCATCATCAAACTAGAAATAAAGAAACAAACATGTTATTGGTTTTTACACTTCACTAAGAATTGTGTTGTTAATAGTGTCACCACTGATATAATATTAACAAGAACTATCATACTTGTACACAACTCAGAGCCTTAGATAAATAAGATAACATTTCCTTTTTTTTGGGGGGGGGGGGTGTCATGCTTTCTGAGGTTCTGAGTTAGCAACAATTTTAAGCACCTGGAGTTGACTAGAGAGAGATCCCTTTACCAAATTTGTTTCCAATATACCGGTATTTAAGACCTCCATCCAGTTTACCATTAAAATTGATGATCTTATTTCCAATATAAGAATCAGGCGGTTTTCCCACTATTTTCAATTTTATATAATGCATACATGCAAGAAAGTTACTTTTAGGAAGTTTTAGAGCTCATTTATATTTATTTATTAATACCAAATATGGTTATTCTCAACATACTGTAATACATTCTTGAGTGGCGAGGCTTTCCGAGGGCATACGGAGGTATTTTTACCATTTCCTATGCACACTACAAGACCGATAACGGATATGCAATTACCTGTAACGATTGAGCTTGCCAACTTTTATCCGCTCGAACAAATTTGAGATTCTATACGGAACAAGAAACTTATGCTGCAACCCAATAAGAGAGCAAAGCTTTGGTTTCACTTCATAGGCATCATAGCCATTTCCCAATGACAAATTAAAATAGAAATAATACGGGACTGGCAGACCTATCTAAAAGCCCTTCACACAAGGTCTGATACAATCATATACCCCTTGAGCCCATTGTCCTTGATGGAGGAGCTTTAGTCTAACAAGACCCTTGAGCAATAGAAGAAAAAGCTTTGAAATCTTTAAAAATACCCACAGCCAGAAGCTGGAAGCGAAGCTTCTTTTTACCAACAATATAAAATTGACGTCGAATAATATGAATTCTTAACATAAAAAAAGCTATGAACTTGATTTTGTGCACATCCTGGATGGTCAATTATGACACAAAGGATATGAAGTGACTCTGGTGACGGTTGACATATATTTTCAAATCATTATCATAGCAGTGCTGCACGAGAAGCAGTTCTGACTGGAGTAGTTGAATATAATACGGATCTGTTTGACCTTTTTTGCTATCATCTATGATCAAACAATCATGTTGCTTATTGCCCTGTTGAAGCTGATGCAAGGAATTAACCTGTCTGTTATAATTCCAGCAAAATCCAATAGTATCAGACAGCTAGACTGCTTCTATTTCCAAATGCGACGTGACATCCAGACTACAACATTGGGAAAGGAGTACAAGCTTTTTCATTACATAAGTTTTCGAATCTGCAATGGGAAGTTTTTCCTTGCCTCTTTCACAAGAGATTAAATATAAAAAAGTTTTTTCAACAGAAAGTAAGGAGCGACATTAAAACTTAAAACGAACAGTAATTATTACGGATATGAGGGGGCTCACCCCCTCGTCAATACCTCGCTCTTTACGCTAAAGTTCGAATTTGGTTCAAATCCTTTAAGAATGACACCTGAATCACAAAGGGTTTAATTAGAATAAATAACTCTTTTGAAAGTACTAAAAAAATCTTTAGCGTAAAGAGCGAGGTATTGACGAGGGGGCGCACTCCCTCATATACGTAATAATTACTGCTCATTTTAAGTTTTAATCTTACTCCTTACTTTCAGCTGAAAAAACTTGTTTTTTTTATTTAATTTCTGATCGTTGTTTTAAAATAATGCTAGTAAATCCGGCGCCCCCTTCATGGAAAATTTCCTCCCACATGAAAAATTCCTCCATGGAAAGATCCTACCGCGTAACCTTCTCCCTCCCCCACCAAAAACCCCCCCCCCCAAAAAAAAAACGTCTGTATACTTCTCAATAACCAATACCATATGTAAACAATGGGTAAAGTTCACAACTTGCAGCCCTTCCCCCAGGGGGATTAAGTCATCCTCAAAGACGTAGTTATTAGATTTTTCGACTATGCTGAACAAAGTGGCCATCTCAAAAGTTCGACCGGGTGACTTTGGGGACAAAACGAGCGTGGGAGGGGGCCTAGTTGCCCTCCAATTTTTGGTCACTCAAAAAGGGCACTAGAATTTTTAATTTTTGTTCGAATGAGCCCTCTCACGATATTCTAAGACCACTGGGTCAATGTGATCACCCCTGAAAAAAAAAACTAACAAAAAAACAAAAAAAAAAACGCATTTGTGATCTTCTGGCAAAAAATACAAAATTCCACATTTTTGCAGATAAGAGCTTAAAATCTCCACAGCATGGTTCTCTGATATGCTGAATCTGATGGTAAGATTTTCACTAAGATTCTGTGACTTTTAGGGGATGTTTCCCCCTTTTTTCCGAAAATAAGGCAAATACTCTCAGGCTCGTAACTTTTGATGCGTAAAACTTAACTTTCTTTCTTGTACTTATTTGTATCTTGATTCTTTTGATGTACCTACTGGTATCAAATTTCTTGAGCCGGGTCACTCCTTACTTACAGTTCGTTACCACGAACTGTTTGATAATACAAACAGCTGATAAGGTGCTCTACTCATAAAAAATGCGTTTATTGCCAACCTTAGCGTTGAAAAGGCAAGGCACATCCTTTTCCAAAGGAAACTACAACTCGTGGTTCATTTACCCCTGCCTCAAGGTTGGTCAACAATCTCTTTAACAGCACAATTTGGTTCTTGCAAATTATTTTCAATTAAGTTCAGTGCTCGACTGGGAATAATACTAGATATATCCATCCTCACAAACAGGTTTGGAGTACATTTATATTTCTTTTCTAACACTGCAGAGCAATGTCAAATAATCAATATTAAAGACAAATATCTTTTAAAAAGTTACATAGATCTACGTAACATTGTGAAAGTGTTTTAATGGTAAGAGTATCTAAATGATTAATAGATAAATTAGGCCAATTTCAAGGAGAAAATAAAGCCACAATTTTAGGAAGAGACGAAAAAACAGAAAAAGGTACGAACGATTGCGTCACAGAACAAAGGGCATTGCAACCAAGAATTGTTCCTGAAAGTAAGGCTTTAGATACACTTGAGAACAAAACAAGCTTCTTATACAGAATCTGGAGACTAAGGTACCTTAGCATAAAGATTTTATAATATCCAAATGCTGAAAGAAATCTAATCAAATCCTTACAATAAGAAGAAAAATATAAAAAAAAGTATAAAAAGCCCATCAAAATGGGCTAACTTAGCCCATCAAAATTGTTTTCTTGCTCCTTCTAGACCCTCCTGCAAAAATTATTCCAGTTTGCAATTTATTTGCGGAAAACCTTGAATTGAACACATACCCGGGAACGTATTAGTTGTAATGGTTTAATAAACAAGAAACTCCATCCGCTGTAATGTAAGTGGAAAGACACAGCAGTAGCCAATTAAAAACAAAATGAACTGCGCTAGTTATCTTCCATTATGCAGCCTTTTCCAGGGCTATCACAATCAATCCTGACAACAATCCCCTCTGTTTCATTGTTCTAACCCTCGTGATCTATTAAATTCATCACTGCACTTGAAAAATCATTGATGGATAATCTTGACTATCAGATAAGTGGCCAAAGCCTAATTAAATGTACTTTATATCAAGGTATTCCTCAAGGTAAGAGTCCACAGACTCTCGTTAAAATTAGACTCCACTTCTGTAAGCATTTCTGTATAATAAAGATTAGAATTTGATAAGAATTCGGAAGTCTAGCTTGATATTTTGAAAATATCTTTTTTATGCTATTTTCATTGAAAAATGTCCTTTTTTGGTAACTCCACTATAGAAAAAAGCCACCCCCCCCCCATATTTCAGAAAAATACATTTTGTCTCCCCCCCCCCTAATTAACAAACTATGTACACGATTCTAGCCTAGGACATCTAATATCCTCAAACACACAATCATATATGAGAATTAACAACTATTGAATCACGTTGTACGAAAAGAAAGAAAATCAATTTTACTCTATCTAGACAATAAATACCAACTACAGCTCGGGTTTGAAACTAAACACCAAGTATTAATCGAGTTAGAATTTTTCGGATTTGTTTACAATTCCAAACAGCAACGTGTAACAATAAAATAAGCATTTTAAAAAGAGACTTACATTGATAGAGCGTGAATTCGCTCCTGGTCATGATTTAACATGTTCATTTCATGCCTCAAGACATGTAAAGCTTCTATATGCTTTCCATCTTCCAGCAACTCCAAAAATTTTTCTTCAAGAAGAAGAAATCTCATTTCCTATGAACAAAAAGGGTTAACAGAAGAAAATACGAAATATTGTATTATATATATTTACAAAACAAAAGTCAAACTAATCAAGCTATAAATGTGAAAATGCTGTAGTTTGCTTCCACTTGCTAGGGCCTTCAATTTTCATAGATCAAATAGAGACAAATTTTTGCCCAAAAGCTTAATAATTTTGATATTTTCGTTTTATCAAACGTTTAACAGATAAAGACATTCAGGCGGCATCAAATAACGTCATAATGCGATAAGACTCAAAATACCTTCAATGCGCCTTAAAACTTCAAGTCCTAATACATGGTGCTCAGGTAGTCTATAGAGTCTCAGAGAACAGTATCAGGCTTCCCGCTAGATTTTTTTTGTAAAAAATATGAACTTTATGAACTTTTGACCACAAAAATATGAACTTTATGAACTTTTGATTGCGCTTTTTATGAACCAATTATGAACCTGAACTTTTGATTGCACTTTATAAACTTTTGAAAACCTTTGATTGCGCTTCTTATGAACCAATCATGAACCTAAATTTACGATATGTGCACCTCAGAGACTGTCCATGAACACAAAATGCGTCAGTTAATGTTTTCGTTACTGGTTCACATGTTCTTTTTGTTTTTGTTGTTTTTTTTCACGAGTTTTTCAATACAACAGTACAAAGTACACCAGTATTAAATAGTAAATTCCATTTGTTCCTTTTAACAAAATATGACGAAATTAAGGACAACTTTTGTTTATTTGCCCTGATCCATATCAGATCAACCTCTCTGGCTGCCTTATCTTATTCGCGTATCTTCCAGCTCAAAGCCTCGATCACATTTTGTGCAAGGCTTATTTCTACGAAGTCTTTGGCATCTGTATCTCTTTTCAGCTTCTCATTAGCTTCTTGAAGAAGCCTTTCTGCTACTTGTCTCTTCTCCTTTTCAACTGACTTATTCTCAATAAAATCTTTTCCAGGTGTTGAATGATCTTCTTCTCAGATAACATCCTTTTTTTTCCTCTTCTTCTTCTTTCCTAATGGACTCCTCTTCAGCCTGTCTAGATCGCTCAGTTTCCGGGCACAATTTATAGCTCTGGCACGCATTTCGCCCCAAATTCAACAGCTCTTGGGTAATATGGACTATTTCGGGCCTGTTCTCAAACCTCTTGAGTGCGTCAGAGACTGTCAGTCTAGCATTGAGAATTTTCAAATTCATCAATGATTTTTCCTAGGTCATGATCTGTCCTGACAGGGAAAAATCACGTTCACTGTCAGCGTTCCCATGCGACATGTAGAGAGCTGCTTTTACTATCTTTGAAACAAGTGGATATTTTGTCTGCCCTTGATAGTTTTTCAGACTAAAAACCGAGTTCCATAAAACATCCATCCTTAGGCAAATGAAGTCAAGTTCTTAGGCAAACTTGGTTCCAGCTGGAGCAAGTTCCATTCATCCCTGGCAGCTTCAGTATTCACACGGAAAGGCATAAATCCAACAATTTTCACGAAGTCATTTCTTCTTGTCTCCGGATTCGAATCATCCAGCCGCAGACACCAGAAATAATGAAAGGCACTTTGGCCTAGTGATTTCTCTTCAACATCGGCGGCAAGCGGCCAGGTAAGCAGTTCTGGCACTACTCCTGAAGTTCAGAGCATCAACTTATTGTACCTTTGACAGGCATTCTTCCCCGACGTCACTGCATGCCACTTCATCGGATGAAAGAAAATCTCCACTTGAATAGGCGAGCATAGAAAGTTTTTTTTTCCTTCTGACAATCAGTCAAAGCATTTTCCTTAACAAAACGGCTGGCGACCATCATTACTAGTTGACGCATTTCGTCATACAGAATATGGAGAGGTGGTTCTCCACGTTGAAACAACTCTGTGAACTGAGCAAATAGCTTTCCGAAAGATATGATAAAGAGGACTAATGCTTTGGTTGTGGTACACTTGAGACTACTCTCTCTCAAGTGAGATACCTCTAGGTGTTTGCTGGACTTCATCAATTCTTGTCTTTTCTCAGGGATGAATTTCAGGAAATACTCATCGAGACCATCCGCTCATCAAGTCTCTCAGCTAAAACAACAATGGTTTGTCATCGACTTGCAGCATGTCTAAGAAAATAAAATGGAGGAAGCTCAACATTTTCGCAAAAACAGACAATTTTACAGTTTGAAACGTTTTAAATAAAACTCTTGCACATTTGCTTTTCTTGTCTTTTATAAGGAAAAAGACGGCAACTTCAACTGCTTTCCAGCTGATGACAAGAAAAATATGAGCTTTATGAACCTTTTTTATAAGTTGTGACCCATTTATGAACCTAAGTTAAAAATATGAACTTTTTTCATAATTATGAACCCAGTGGGAGGACTGCAATATTTACGGTGGCAGCAGTGGCTACAATCTAGTAAAGAGCAAACCGCTGCCCATAACAACTGAGAATAAAAAGAGAAGGAAAAGAAAAACTGTCTGATTAAAAAAAAAGAAAAAAGAAAAAAGAAAAAGAGCTGGTTCAGAAATGGTAATTGTTTTTCAGGCTAACTTTCAACTACCATACTTAACAGTGAAACTAGTTAAGAAAGTGAATCATTAGGCATTTAAAAAATTGCTTGAAACCTTTCAAAAATAGCAATGGATCAAAATAGAAAGTATACCATTAAAATTCCCATGATTGAATGAAATGGTAATTGTTTTTCAGGCTAACTTTTAACTACCATACTTAACAGTGAAACTAGTTAAGAAAGTGAATCATTAGGAATTTCAAAAAATTGCTTGAAACCTTTCAAAAATAGCAATGGATCAAAATAGAAAGTATACCATTAAAATTCCCATGATCAAAACTAGGGCCGTATCCAGGATTATTTTCGGGGGCAGGGGTTTTATACCAAAAGATTTTTTAGGGGAGAGGGGGGGGGAACTTTAAAAAACGCATCAAAAATTTGTTTAAATTCAGTTTTGTTAAAATTTTTCGTGTCGGACAAACATTTCAGGGGGTATCCCCTAACCCCTACCCTGGATACAGCATTGGTCAAAATCCTAAGACTTGAGGTTTTTATCATCTCATCCTGAAAACCCAAGACAAACTTTACACATAGAAATTTACACAAAGGCACTACTCAAGACTCCAGGGGCGATGGATGGAGTAAAAATAATTAAAACTTAGTTGCCACCATGCCTACCTAATAAATACCCTTAAATTTACGTCATCATTGATGTTATAGTGTGAAGAGAGCAGCACATTCTACAATGAAGAGAGAAACACTTAGGAAAACTGAATAAGTCAAGCAGCTAGAAAAATGTGGAAAGACTCTTAAAAGAAACGAGAGATATAAATTTGTTGGTCAAATAATAAGTGAGACTTTGATTTGTGACAACTAAAATTAACAAATCATTCAAACGTAACCAGCATATCTTCAATTTATTTTATTGGTCATGATTCTTTAGGAGTAACAAAATAATGTAAATATACATACTCATAAAAGTAAAAACATTAAAAAAAACTTTATCAACTTTTCAAGGACTCTTTGGTAATTTATTATGTTTTTTTCTTTTTTTGAATAGAAACAATCTAGTATATACGAGTTACAAAGACAAGTGCCTCGAATACAAATAATAATATTTTACAAAATGTCATTAAAGTATTACACAACTTATACATAAGAAAACTTTTCGAAAACCTAACCACTTACTGTCAATGATTTTACATCCAATAAAAATGGTCTTAGGTGCTCAAGATCTGTTTCAGCTTCAAACCATTTTCCACTAAGAATATGTTTTTGAAAATGTGCTGCTGATGGATGATCCAAAATGCATCCTGATTCTTCTTTCAACTTTTCAGCAGTTTGACTAAAAAATAAAGCTTTTTATTTGCTTCTGGATACAACTAGATATAGCAGCTTAAAAAAACAACTAGAAAAGTAGATACTGGATGAAAATTTTAAATAAATAAAACGAAAGTCAATTTTGCTGGGCCAAACATTTTCATAGACCTCTTTAATTTAAATTATAACCTTGTATCCAGACTAAGTGAGTAATCTGAGAGTGTTGCCTATTTCCACGTAAACCAAGATTTTTTTTTTTGCCTTATTTTGGGCCCCAACAAGAGACACAGAAGAAAAGTTTTTTGGCATGTTTTCAGGCCCCATTTTGGACACACCAACATTTTATTTATGTACTTATCTATGTTTTTAACGCAATATAGTCCCCTTGTCCAGCGCCTTATGGACTGAAGTTTAAACAATTAGAATTAAAAATTTGCTGGCCTATTGACAGACCCCCTAAGACACTTCCACCTGCCACAAATTTGAGGTTATTTTGGCCCAGGAATAACAATCCCTAAAACTTTCAATTTGATCAGAAAATATTATTTTCCAGGCCCATTCCCTGAACCTAAAACCAGAACTACTAACGACACTGCAGCACCAAGTCACCCGAGGCCAAAACAACTACGCACGCTTCTCCTCCATCCCCATCTACTCAAAGCCTCCCTCTTTACACCATCCCAAGAAGTTCCAATTTCCCAAAAACATTTATTTACGACCTCCTCTCACCCTATTCGGAAACTACCTCTTTTTCCTTTGTCCCTAGATGGTTGGCCAACAAGGACAGTCTGCCATCCTTCATCTGAACAACTTGTCTTTGCATCTCCACCTTTCACTGGTTATAGTTCTATCAAGCAGGATTGAACCACATTTTTTGTACAGCTTACTGTTTGGAATACCGTCAGTCAGACAGGTATTCAAAACAATCTCAACACATTTTCTTGAAACATCTAAAAAATCCTCCTCCATTTTATGGAGTTTTGGGCTCCAATTTTTGCAACCAACTATTAGGGTCACTGGAACTTCAAGAAATAAATTTCAAGCCAATAAGAAAAAGCATTTGGTCGATTTTAAAGGGCTGGTGCCACAGACTTTTTTGTGCATTTGGGTTCCCTTCTGCCAGGAATTGAGGAATATAAGTTTTAATTCATTCCAAAAACCGATTTTGGTCCCCTTTTTGGAGGAAACAAAATTCTTATCAGTTTTTTCTTTTGCACTGAAGTCTAGAGGCCCCATTTTGGAGGACCTATCCCCAGAAATTATTTTTTATTATTTTTGTGAACATTGGGATCCCTTTGGCACAGACACTTCTAGTTTTAAGTTTAAAGCCATTCTGAAAAAAAGTTTTTGGCTTTTTTGGGGGAAAGTTTTTTTTCTATTTTTTCTTGTGCATTGGGGCCCTATGACCCAAGGATCTAAAGATACAAGTCTAAGCTGGCCAGAAAAAAACCTTTTTGAGCCCATTTATTGGGAGTTTCATGTCTTCCCCCTTGGCCCAGGGACTTGCAGCCATAAGTTTTACACTTATTCGAGACAAAGCTCGTGTTTTGGTCAGCTCTCAGAACCCTGAAAGAAAAACTCCACAAAAAAACAAATGTAACTCCCTTGGCCCAGAAAACAATTCCTAAAAGTTTCAAGACTATCAAACCATCAAGATTAGACATACCTACCTTTTTTTAATATAATAGGAAAATTCTATAGCTTTCTGAGGGTTTAGTGGGTTGTGTCATCCATATTTATTGTACCTTTTAACTATTCTGACGAAAATTGAAAAAAAAATTATTCAATGAATGGAAGGTTACAGCAGCACCCATGAAAAAAAAATAAAAAAAAAAAAAAAAAAAAAAAAAACCAGTGAAGGGGGACAGGCTGGTCTCCAATTGCAATCAACTCTTGAAAAGTAGTACTAGAATTTTCAATTTCAAATCACAATAACTCTTTTCCAAGCATCTATGACAACATTTCCCATATAACATGGATAGAAAAAAATAGTACATGAAAGGTACTTTGCTCAATACAATATTTACTTGAAAGGGAATTGTAAGCCAACAGCAGAGCCACCCAAAACGATCCCCATATCCATGAAGCATCAATTTAAAGCAGAGCTAACACTTGACCTTATCAAGAGAATATCAAAACTGATGGAATTGATTAATTTTGTACTCATTGTTGAGAAGCCTGATGGCAGTCTCTGGTTGTGGCTTGATCCTAAAAACCTGAACAAATACATGAAGGGGCCTTTCCATCCCATGCCCACAACTGAAGATGTTGCTATAAAATTTGCAAACTCCCAAGAGATTTCCTAGCTGGATACACGGCATAGATAATGGAACATGGAACTCAATTGTGAGTCAGCCAATCTAACTGTGTTTAATGGAAGGTTTTGCCCTTTTGGTCTAAATTGCACCAAGGATGACTTCCCAAAGAAATAACAGAAGAAATATTTGTTGTGGAGGAAGAAGAAAAAGGCAGTGCTGGGCCTCCTTATCAACGAAATTGTTGTTTCAGGAGCAACAGATGAAGAACACAACAGCATTCTTGAGAAAACTTTACAAGTTGCATGCAAATGAAGTGTTTATTCCAACAGAGAAAAAAGGAGCTTTAGCAAGACAGAAATCCCATATTTTGGACACATATTAACTTCAAAAGATATCAGAACAGACCCAATCAAAGTCCTTGTCATTTGCAAAAGAAAATAGAGCTGATGGCCAATTTAAGTGGACTTCAGTGCATGACAAAGCATTCAATAACATCAATAATAGCATTTGTGGAAACATGAAACATTTCAACATAAATTTTGAGGATTTTGTACCCAAATTAATGCATTACAACATGGTATTGGAGCTACACTGACAACCACTGTGGAATATGTGCCTTTATATCAAGATTGCTGTCATCAACCAAGAAAAAATAATCACAATCAAGAAAGAAGCCATTGCATTTGCATGGAAGCATTTCCACCAATACCAATGTATATATAGGCGGACAGTCAAGGTTTTTAACCAGATCTTTGACACCATCTTATCTCAAAGTATTTTGACTGTACCTGTATGACTACAATGTCTGATGCTATAGATTCAGGTGTGGATGCCCCTGGGACAAGTATCTCTGTGACAGATGCTCTATCATGCCTCCTACTCACAAACAGAAATCTTTGTTCATATAAAATTCAAAACATGCTAATAAGTCAACTGGCACACATAAAATCATAAACGAAATCTGCCCCAAAAGCTATCTTTCCCAATCAGTGCTATCACCAGTGGATGTCCAGAAGCCAGATCTACCTGCCATGAGGAAATTCAGAAATACTGGAACACCCATCATGAGCTACTGACTACCTACAGTATGGTTCTGAAAGCAGACAAAATTGTCATTCCCTTGACCATACACAGAGAGGTTCTACAGCAATTAAAATAACCAAAAAAATGGAAAAAACAAAATAACAGGTGAAGCTAGTAGTCTGCTGGCCCAGTATCAACTGAAATATTGAAGAAATGATTAGCCAGTGTATCAATTGTGACTGCTTGCAGATGCAACCTTAGAAGCACCTACTTAGGAACATGGAGCTACCCAACTACTGTTGAAAACATGTTGGTGCTGACATTCCTTTTTTCAGAGGGAAGTAACATTTGATTATACTGAACTACTATAAACTAATACTTAGAAGTTGACAGGCTCAATAACATGACTTTTGAAAGCAGTAATACATAAAATGAAGCTGCGTTTTGTATGCCTTGGCATTCCCAGGATGCTGACCAAGAATAGCCCACAGCAGGTTCAGCAAGAACCCAGGAATAGCAATTCCTTCAGCAGGGTTCAGAAAATTTGCAAAAGGGTGGGGAATCAAACACATTACCTCCAACGCCCACTATTCACACTCTTAATGGCTTGGCAGAAAAATTGCACAAACAGCAAAACAGATTATCAAGGAGTGCTATCAGAGCAGAACTGAGTCATATCTTGCACTTCTAGAATATCAGAATATACCAGTTGATAGCCTGGCATCCTCTGTTTAAATGATCATGTGCTGACAGTTCATACTACAGAGGTTCATACTACCAGCTCAGCCACATTTGTATGAGCCAGAACTTGTCCCACCATAACAGTTCAATGAAGCTTGACACCACTACCAGAAATAAAAGAAATAAAAATATATTTTGATATTGGATCAAAAAACACCAGCAGCTTACAACCTCAACAACCTGTCTGGATCAAAGTTGCCCCTAGAAAACAATAGGAACCAAGAAAAGTTATGCAGCAACTGATGTCCAAGACCATATCAAGTTGAAACAGATGTACCATGGAAATGTGAAAAATGTTGTCCCATGTTCCAAGTCTGATTCTGGAACTATCTACCTTAGATTACCTTATATTGCAATTGCCAGAAAGATAAGGTGATAATGAAAGATATATTCCCATGCTCCAAGCCAGTGGCAGTTACCCTAGGCCTTCAGAACAGAACCATCTGTTGAAATTCCCTGTTGACCTGCTTACAATCAAAAGCACCCTCAAAAGCTCTATAACTATGATCTCAACTTGTGAAGAAGGGGGGGGGGGGTGAAATTCTTGGACTTGGAAAAAGCTTGCTACATGTTTTCTTATCAAATAGTGCTATATGTACTGCTTTGCTTGTTGATTTGCTTTATAGGTGTTTGGATTTCCTAATTAAAAAACAAATCAAAGAATAGATCAGGGGGCACTTCCTCCTCCCTAAGTGTGCACAATTGAAAAATCTGATAAGAACCATAATCTTATCAGATTCCTAATCACTATCCCAAGCTGAACTGTGTGAATACAACTTTCAAGAATGGATCTATGGTAAAGCTGTTTGGGTAGTTTAAGTTAATTGTGCCACAACAATACATAGAAAAGAGTATCTACACTAGCATCACACACTGATTACTCATCTCCAGCAACTGGGCAAATTACCATGAAGCCAAAAGGAGACCAAAGCAGATTCTGGAAGGTATTCTAGCGGAATGGAAAATAAACATTAAAACAACCACAATGTTCTACTATTTAGGATAAACAAATAAACTGCAGAAAGTATTTACATAGTGTTTTTGCACAATCAGCATACAATAATTATTACCTCTGACAAATTTGTCACATTTACCATGTTGTCTTCTCTTGATACATCTAAACTTTATGCAGCCCAGGGGTAACCATAAAGAAGATATCTTGAAACATTTTTTGCTGCTTTTTTATGGCCAAATAAGTTAGACATTGAAAGGATTTAAAAAAAGGATTAAAGGTCATGAAAAAGGTTTTAAAGAAGATCAGGACTTTTAGGGAGGGATTAAAGAATAAACCTTTGAACATATTGGACAGAGCATATGCAGCTGTGTTAGCCTCAAATGGCTTGGTGCTGTAATGAGTTGTTACTAATAGTAGTTTTGTTAATTCTCAGGAAATTAGTCTTTAAGTTCTTAAAAATCAGCTTTATTATGGGATTGTATGTAAAAGGGTACAGAGACAAGTGACAGGCTATAGGCAGAGTGATGAGGTTTCCATGAAATATATGTAATTCCCTTACAGAGAATGGGGCTATAAAATTTAGATGGATTACTTTTTTGCTCATTCCTAAAGGTTGGGTAAAATTCCACATGATGGACTTTCTGGTATCTAAAAAAGTAGTTGAGGTAGGTAAATGAAACTTCAAGGAGGATGACAGATTGTGAAAAATGTCTTTTAAATTGTGTACCTCCACAATGCCCTCTTTAAAGACAGCTGACCTTTGATGAATTTAGACAAGCTTTGTGCCATAAAAGTTTTACACAGATCTACATTTGGAAACAGATAACAGCAAAAATAAGGCCAAAAGAATGCATATTGAGATGCAAACCATTTCAAAATTCTAATTCACAATATTTTAAAGAATTTTCATTAATATGTTCTCTTTTTTTAATTGCTGGAATGGCTTCAAATCCAACTCAAACCAGTAAAATCAGATTTCAGACCATACTGGGACTGTATTAAATTAAGGGAAAAAAAGTTCCTGTCTTCAAGCCTATGTTTCATCTAAGCCTTAGAATTAGGGAATGAATAGAGATAAAGGCTTTAAAATACAACTGTAGGAGATAAATTAAACTTGGAATTCATTCCTGGAAGTTGTTTGCTTCTAACTCTGCACTTGTGGTAAATTTATATTATTTCTTTTACAGTCCTTGTCTAGGTGAACACACTGATTAATGCATCTTTTTCTATTGTTCCCAAATATTCCAATCCCTTCCTTTGCAAATTCCATTTTGAAAGGTAACACCTTTTTCCTAATTATTTACCAGTAGAAAATGGTTACCAACACTTCTAAAAACTACTCTAAAAAAATCATAGATACTTACTTATCTTAATCCTAAAAGTATATATATATATATATATATATATGTAGATATATATATATATGTGTGTATATATATATATGTATGTGTATATACATATATCTACATATATATGTGAATATGTAATATATATATATATAAAAGTAATAAACAATATAAATCTACCCTACTTTCTAAGATACCCAAATGAAAAAGGTAATCCCCTAGAATTTTACCAAAGGTTGAATCTAATGCTTCACAACTCTCAAGTAGGTTAATTGCCAAATACCCTATTGTTTGCTGAGCTGTTCTTAAACAGAGCATCAGCAGATCACTGTAGGTTAAACAACACTTTGATTTTTCCTGATCTGCATTTCCTGATATCTGTTCAGTGGTGGACCACTTCTAAAGGAAACATTCTAATAAAACAAGAGTAGTGCCATTAATTCTTTATTTTATACTCTTTTCATGTATCATGGTTGGTTTTCTGACTATAATGTTTTAGAGGTAATTACTTGGCAAGAAAAAAAAACAAAAAAACACCCCCTGATAGTCTCATATATATCCATATATATATATATATATATACATATATATATATATATATAAAAAAAAATCATAAAAACACTGAAACAATGAAATTTTAATATTATGATATGCAGGATGTTTCTCTTAATTAGATTTTCATGTTTCTTTCTAGTATTATCCACATTATTAAATATTCTCAAAAGAACATTTATTTTTTTTATTTATTACCTTAAATTGCAGGTAGGAGCAATCTGAGGATTTCTCCTGGTAGAGCTCCAGAATGAAGAATAGTTTTATGCAGGTTCACTGGTGACCAAGTACTGTTGCATCTTCAGTTTATTAAAACCAAAAATGGAGTAAACCATAGGCTTGTATATATCCATAATTCTACTGTTATTCTGTACTAGATTTCATCAAGTCAAGAATGCAGAAACCCATTTTAAGAAAGAATTATGACATAGCCTATTACAAGATTCAGAAGAACAGAGAAATATATTATTAGGGCTATATATAGTCCCCAATAATATATAGCCCTATTGGCCATCAGAGGGAGAGGGGTGGTGGTGGTGTATTGTCAGAAAAACACTGTGATATTTGAAAAAAAACAACAACATGAAATTAGGAAAATAATGGCATGTTCCCTCTTTGTTTTATTAGTATGTTTTCCTTTAGAAGTGGTCAATCACTAGACTGATGCTTCTATTAAGAAAAACTGATGGTTTTAAGCAATTATCTCAGAAGTATGAAAATGTGAGATATACTCTTTCTGTAACCTAGGCTATTTTAATGATTACCTTAAATCAAACTGTCCAGCAAAATAAGAAATAATTCTGCAGTTGCTGGTCAATGTAAAATTTTCAGAAGCTTAAATGTGTTCATTTTACAATGGTTGGCTGCATAATTTTTGAACTTTAATCAGTTAGACTTCAAGCCAAATTATTGGTAGCAATAGAATAGGCCATTTTTTTTACCTGTTTGAGACCTAACTAGCATACTAGTGTACAGCCTAGGCCATACACTAGTACCTAGACTTTTTTTTGAATGGGGTTTTACTCAATTTTTTTTTGGAGGGGGGGGGGGATTACACACACAAAAAAAATAGTTTATATCCATTTTTTTATGTTTTTACAGGTCAGACAAACATTTGGGAGGGAGGGGGGTTCAAACACCACTACCCCCCCCCCCCCTCTGTGTACAGCCTTTGCCTAGGGTACATTAGACTATATATCTTATATACAAACCTTAATCCTATTTCATTTAAGTGCTGTCCAATAAGACGAACAACCTCCTCTTCTGATTTCGAAAGTGAGACAACAGGAGCAAAATTTGTCACACCATTTGCCTCTGAAATGCCAGCTTTCTTCCTGACAACAATTTCATTGGGATCATCAACTGAAGATCCAACATCACAGCTTTTTGAGCTTGAGATTTCACTGGCAAGAAATCCATTTTTTGACTGTTGCTGCATTGCTCTTGAGCCAGATATGGCTGCTGACCCAAACTGAGTTTGTCTCAACCGCTTCAGAGGTGGCGGAGAGTCAGCACCAGTATCAGACTCCCCACTTGAGGCCAGAGTGGAAACTGTTTATTGAAACTAGTGAAAAATTCCTATTGCCAAAATTACGAAAGACAGGGAACATAAATACGCAATTAATTATACGTTTTTCAGTGATACACAAAGACGAATTTCTTTTTTATTTTCTCTTCTTCTTGTCAAAGATGTCGCATAATACTGGCATCTTTCTTTGATGTTTGCAAGGTAAAGATGGTATTGTAATGCTATTGCCAACTGTAACTCCCAAAAAGAAAAGATCGAGCAAACGAATGTCCTTTCCAATGTTTCCACTTTGGAGATTTCCCCCTAAATGGGGATTTTGAGGTATTTTAGGAATGAGCTTTTTCATTTAGGGATTACCAGAAATCTTCTAGATATTTTAGAATTTTGACCAGCAAGAAAACAACAGAACATCGGTCGGCAGAACATCGATTATGATTTTCAGAACGTACGCCTTGATTGCCTACAGTCGATGGATTGAATCGGAAGCGCGTTATGTTTGAATACCTGTCTGTGCTGAATAAAGACCTTAATCTGACGATAAAAACAAACGACTTAATTGACAGAGAAGTCAAGAGACTGTAATTACTATTAACAACTCACTGCAGCACCAAGCCGCTTGAAGCGAACACACTTTACCACTACTTTACATAAAAAGAATCAAGGCCTTAGCCAACATAGAAAAAAGAATGCAGACGCTTAATTTAGTCAAATAGATCCTGATTTTCTTTATTGTTTGCTTATTATAACTGGATGCTAAAGTAACTAAAAAATTGTTCACATTGGTTTGATAAGCAGTGGTACCAAATTACCCAAAATAGTTATAAAATTTTAATAATTAATCTATTTTGACCACTGTATCCATCTTTGACATTGGGACAAAACCAATTAAGTGCAAATTACCAATACTAGCCATATAAATTGAATATTTGATCTATTTTGACCGCTATATCCTTCTTTGATGTGGGGACAAAACTAATTAAGCACTCTGATTGGGCATGTACGGATAATAAAACTAAAATTATATTTCTCTTATTTGTGTCAGTACACCGTATATGCCTTATCGGACGAATATAAACAGTGCCTAAGCACTGTTTTATTTTGTAACTTTTATTAATAGTAGTAGTAATATTAAAAGACCTGAAAGTTATAGCTTAATACCTTAAGGCGGTCGTCGGGGTATTGCTGATACACCCGTTTAATGACCCCCAGAATTCATATTAGTAAGAGCATACAATTTAGAGAGAATACAATTTTTTTTATTTGGATTGAATAAAACAGGTATAGGGTTGAAATTTTAATCGCTTATCAACTAAAGATAAGTCTGAGGGAATGGTGACTCATACACCATATCATATAAATGTCAGAATAAGATCAGAATATATTAATCATTCACGAGTTGATTGATTCGATTGACCTAGCTTCACTTCTTGGCTACGGTCGCTATAATACACAAGTAGCAAGTGAGGAGTGTGGCTAATATAAAATATTGTTTGGTATTGAAGTATACATAAAGTTGAAACTAATAATGTCGTAGGCACCGAGAAAAGAATTTTAATATAGAAATTAAGAACAATTCTTAGAAATCCAGTACAATCCTTAGAAATCGAGTAGTGAGGTGGTTATGGGTTTTAACCAACAAGAAACCCAGCCATCAAGGACGCTAACCATCAAGGACCCCAACCACCAAGGACCCCAACCTCTAAGGGCCCCAATACCCCCTCCCCCAACTTTTTTGGCCCCTCCTCCCATTTATCATACTTTTTTTGAAGTTAAATGTTTTTTGAACTTTTATTTTTTATTTTTAAATTTTTTTTAACATAATTTTTTTTCAACTTTTTTTGCATGTCTTAAAATGCCATTAAATATACTTAAAAAAAAATCATATTTAATATTTTCAAAATACAAAATGAGAATCGTATAGCTATGTTAGTCGTGAATTATTAGATTAATTAACAAAAACTTTCCGAAAAGTAAGTTTTTTGAAGAAAAGTAAAGGCCATTTTGAATTTAAGATTAGCAGATACAAATATCTGTTAAAATTCAAACTCAAAACGCCCAGAAATTACTATTAAAGAATACATGAAACCCAAAACGAACAGAAATGAAATAAACAACTATAGCAAAAAAACATAAGACAATAATAATAAAATGATTAAATAAATCTTAAAGCGAGTAATGCTTGGATTTAATATGAAAATCCAGCTTAAAACGAAAAAAATTTTTTTGCTATTGCAGTATAAATGAAACTTGAAACGAACAAAAATTAAATTAACAATCAATGTGAGCAAACATACAATATATATTAATGTAAATGAATAAAAAAATCTTAAAACGAGTGAAAATTAAATTGAATATGCAAATCAAGCTTGAAACGAACAAAAACCACTACAAACAAGACTTTAGATATCGCCTCCTTCTCTCACTGTAAAGGTTTAAAACCTACTGCGTCATTGGTGCTTTTTTGAAAACCAATTTTATTACAAATAATTTATTTTGTACTTAATATTGAAAATAAACATTAAAATTATAGTAAAATTTTGAACTGATGAGCTTTCAACAATTAATATCATTATACATCAAATATTGAGTTCAATTTATTAGTTCTTTCTAAAGTTGTTCAAGACGAATATATTTTCACTAACAACAAGAGCTTGGATACTGCCCCCTTCCTTAACCTTAAATAAAAATCAAAAGCCTACTGCGTCATTGGTGTTTCGCTGAAAACGAATTATATTACAAATATTATTTTTCCAGTTCTTACAGCATTGAAAATAAAAATAAAATTACAGTGAAATAAATTCTTGAACTGATGGATCTTTCAACAATTAATATCATTATATATCAAATATTCAATTTGATTTTGTTTATACTCTCCAAGACTGTTCAAGACGCATCTATTTTTCAGTAAAGCGCCAATGATGCAGTAAGTTTTAGACTTTTAAAGTGAGAGAAAAAGGCGATACCCAATCTCATGTTTGTAGTGATTTTTGTTCGTTTCAAGCTTGATTTCCATATTCAATTTAAGTTTCACTCGTTTTAATATTTATTTATTCGTTTACATTAATACCTATTGTATGTTTGTTTGCATTGATTGTTTATTTAATTTCTGTTCGTTTTTGGTTTCATTTATTCTTTTATAGTAATTTCTGGTCGTTTTGAGTTTGAATTCTAACAGGTATTTGTGTCTGCTGAGCTTAAGTTTAAAATGGCCTTTACTTGTTATTGAAAAACTTATTTGTCAGAATATTTTTTAATTAATTTTTGTTGGTTTTTGATTGCAAAAAGTTTCAAGTTTTTAAGAATTCCTTATTTCAAATCAAACTTAAAAAAAAAAATAATCAAATGTTCATGAAAGTATCAAAACTGGCATCAAAGTAACAATATCAACGTGAAAAATGGGTTTGTGTCAACCTTGGAGTTTTTTATTATCTGGTGTTTGAATTATTTTAAACAAAATGCCTATCTCAAAATTTTTCTTGGATGGGTTTGGGGAACAAAGGGTGCGGGGAGGGGGGGGGGTTGGTAACTGCACTGCGATCTCTTTTGACTCTTTAAATGTGACCTAGAACTTTCTATTTTCAATCAAATGACTCTTCTCTGAAGTTTATACGAGTATCCCTTCTATAATAACCATACATACCCCAAAAGTATAACTTAAAACGACTGTCCCTGGGCCCTGGGGTGTTGTGTCAACCCCGGAGTTTTAATATCTGATGTTTGAACTATTTTAACAAAATTGTCACCTCAAAATTTTATTGGATGGGTTTAACCATTCGATAAACCAAAAGGCGTGAGGGCGGGAGGGGCTAGTTCATTTAGAGAAAATGAACTAGAATTTTTAATCTCCATTCAGATGAAACGTCTATGAAGTCTATACGAGCATCCCTTTCATAAGAACCATATAGGGCCCCAGGATATAGCTTACAATGCTTGCCCCCAGGCCCTGAGGGGTTGTGTCGACACCGGAGTTTTGTTATCTGACCTTAGAACTATTTAAAAATGGCTATCTCAAAATTTTTATCGGACGGATTTTGGTGGAAAAAGAGCGTGGCGAGGGGCTAGGGGACCTCCGATCTCTTTCGAATCTTAAAAATTGAACTAGAACCTTCAATTTCCATTCAAATCAGCCCTCTCTGATATTTATACGAGTATCCCTTCCATAAGGACCATATATGCCCCCAGATCATAAATTGCAACGCCTGTCCCCGGATCCTGGGTGGATGTGTCGACACCAGAGTTATTTATCTCACCTTAGGAACTTTTATTTAACAAAATGGCTATCTCAAAATTTCATCAGATGCATTTGGGAGAAAAGGGGCATGGGGAGGGGGAGGGTAGTTGCCCTCTGGTCTCTTTTGACTCTTAAATTCTGAACTAGAACTTTCAATTTCCAATCAAACGAGCCCTCTCTGAAGTTTATACGAGCATCCCTTCCACCAGAGCTTTATTTACCCCAAATGCTTAACTTACAACGCCTACCCCGGGCCCTGAAGCATTGTGTCGAACTCGGAGTTTTCGTTATATGATATTAAACCATTTTGAAAAAATGATTCTCTCAAATTTCTTATCGGAAGGGTTTGAGGAAAATAGGGCGTGGAGAAGGGGGAAGGGGCTAGTTTCCTTCCGATCTCTTTCGACTCTTAAAAAGTGAACGAGAACTTTCAATTTCTAATCATATGAGCACTCTCCGAAGTTTATACGAGCATCCCTTCCATAAGAACTACATATGCTCCCAGAGCATTAGTTACAAAGCCTGCCTCCAGGCCCTGGGGAATTGTGTCGACCCCGGAATTTTCATTATATGATCTTTGAACTATTTTAAGAAACAGCTATCTCAAAATTTTTATCGGATGGGTTTATGGAAAAAAGGACATGGAGGAGGGGGGGGGGCTAGTTACCCTCCAATATCTTTTGACTCTTAAAAAGTGAACTAAAACTTCCAATTTCCAATCAAACGAGCCCTCTCCGAAGTTTTTACGAGCATACCTTCCATAATAACAATATAAGCCCCCAGAGCAACACTTACAACGCCTGTCCCAGGGCCTGGGGACACAGGAGTTTTCTTATCTAACTTTTGAACTATTTTTAACAAAATGGCTACCTTAAATTTTTTATCAGATGTATTTGGGGAAAAAGGGCTTGAGGGGGGGGGGGGCTAGTTGCCCTCCGATTACTTTTGACTCTTAAAAAGGACACTAGAACTCTCGATTTCCAATCGAATAAGCCCCCGTGGAAGTTTATACGAAGACCCCTTTTATAAGAAGTTCCTCTGGGAAAAAATAAATGGAGTGTAAAGGGAGGCTAGCTGCCCTCTGATCTCTTTTGACTCTTAAAAAGTGAACAAGAACTTTCTATTTTCAATCAAATGACCCCTCTCCGAAGTTTATACGAGAATCCCTTTGATAAGAACTATATGCGCCCCCAGGACAACACTTACAACGCCTACCCCCCGGGCCCTGGGGGTTTGTATTGACAAAGGAATTTTTCTTATCCGACCTTTGAACTATTTTTAACAAAATGTCTATATGAAAATTTTCAAAAGATGGATTCGGAGCAAAAAGGCGTGGAGGGGGGGAGGCTAGTTGCCCTCGGATCTCTTTTGACTATTAAAAAGTGAACTTGAAATTTCCAATCAAATAAGCCCTCTCTGAAGTTTATACGAGCATCCCTTTGATAAGAACCATATATGCCTCAGGGCATAACTTAGAGCCCCTTCCCTCGGGCCCTGGAGGGTTATGTCGACACCTAAGTTTTTGTTATCTGACTTTTGAACAATTTTTAACTTAACGGCTATCTTAAAATTTTTATCAGATGCATTTAGGGAAAAAGGGGCGTAGAGGGGGGGTGCGCTAGTTGCCCTCCAATCTCTTTTTACTCGCAAAAACTGAACTAGAACTTGCGATTTTCAATCAAATTAGCCCTCTATGAAGTTTTTACAAGCATCCCTTCCATAAGAACCATATACTGCCCTAGGGCATAATTTACAACGCCTGCCCTCGGGCCCTGGGGGGGCTGTGTCGAACCCGGAGTTTTCGTTATATAGTCTTTGAACTATTTTTAAAAAAAGTGGTTATCTCAAAGTTCTTATCAGATGGGTTTGAGGAAAAAGGGGCGTGGAGGGGGGGGGAGGCTAAGTGCCTTCCAATCTCTTTTGATTCTTCGAAAGTGAACTAGAACTTTCAATTTCCAATCAAATGAGCCCTCATTGAAGTTTATACGAGCATCCCTTCCATAAGAACTATATATGCCCCCAGGGCACAACTTACAATGCCTTCCCCCAGACCCTGGAGAGTTGTGTGACACCGGAGTTTTTGTTATATGATCATTGAACTATTTTTAACAAAATAGCTATCTCAAATTTTTTATCGGATGCATTTGGGAAAAATGGGCGTGGGGGGCTGGTTACCCTCCGATACCTTTGACGCTCAAAAAGTAAACTAAAACTTTCAATTTTCAATCAAATGAGCCCTCTCTGATTTTATTCGACCATTTCTTCCATAAGTACCATATATACCGCAAAGACATAACTTATAAAATTTGCCCTGAAGACTGTGAGGGGAATTTCCAGAACTTTCAACTACGTGGAAGGAGTGTTATGTGCTTTCCAGTCACTTTTGCCTATTAAAATTCCAATCGAATGAGCACTTTTTGAAGTTTCTATGACAACACTTTCTATAAGAATCTTATATGTCCCCAGGGAATAACTTACAACCCTCACCCTGAGGGTTGTGGGGGGCTGTCATCATCAAATACCTAATTTCCAGAATTTTTAACTACGTTGAACAATATGGCTATCTCAAAATTTTGATTGGATGTGTTTGGGGAAAGGGTGAGGGTGAGAGGGGGGTTAGTTGCCCCCGAGTTAGTTATTAAGTCAGTTAGTTATTACAGTTAGTCAGCAAGTTATGCCCCAGGGCATAACTTACAACCCTTGCCTTGAGGGCTGTGGGGGGAGTGTCTTCCTCAAAAACATAATTTCTATCTGGAAATCAACTACATAAAACAAAATGGCTATCTAAAAATTTTGATTGGATGTATTTGGGGAAATGGTGGGCAGGGAAGGGGTGTTAGTTGCCTTCCCATCATTTTTGACCCTAAAAAAGGGCATTAGAACTCTCAATTTCCAATCGAATCAGCCACTTTGAAGTTTATACGACGACCCCTTCCATATGAAGTGCCCCTGGGAAAAAATAATAACAAATAATAAAACATTAGAGCCGTATGGCCTTTACTACAGGCAACGCTATAGCGTTGCCTCTGAAAAACAATGTTTGTAGTAGCACTTTTTTTACTTACGATTTTTTTTGGACTTGGGAAAATTTTTCAACTTTTTTTTATTTATTTATGTATGCGGCTGTACCAATGGTACTCTTTGGCTGCTCATCGACACAACGTGGCTCTCCAAATTCAACTACCAAATTCCAAGTCTTTTAAATGATGACTGAATATTAAAAATTAACAAAAAATCATTTTGGCATAGAACAAATTCAACTACTTGACAAATTAAGAAATTAATCTAAAAGTACTTTTGCATAGAACAAATTCATCTACTTGGTAAACTCCGAGTCATTTAATTGGTGACTGGGTATAAAAAATTAATAAAAATAATACTTTAGTATAGAACAAATTTAATTACTTTTTAAATTCCAAGTCTTTCAATTGACGACTGAGTATCAAAAATTAATAAGAAAGCGCTTTTGCATAAAAAAGACCCAGCTAGTTGAAAAATTCCATTTGTTTTAATTGATGACTGGGTATTAATAATCATTAAAAAAGCACTTTTGCATAGAACAAATTCAACTACTTGGTAAATTCCAAATCTTTTTTAATGACTGACTGAGGATCAATAATTAATAAAAAGTACTTTTGCATAGAACAAACTCAACTAGTTGGTAAATTCCAAGTCTTTTAATTGATGACTGAGTATCAAAAGTTAATAAGAAAACTGCTTTTAAATAGAACAAGCTCAAATACTTGATAAATTACAAGCCTTTTAATTGATGAGTGAATATAAAAATATAAAAAGCACTTTTGCATAGAACAGACCCAGCTGCTTGGTAAATTCCAAGTCATTTAATCGATGATTGAGTATCAAAAGCTAATAAGAAAACAATTTTGCATAAAACAAACTCAACTACTGGATTAATTCCAAGTCTGTTAATTGATGACTGCGCATCAAAAATTAATAAGAAAACACTTTTGAATAGAACAAACTCAGTTACTTGGTAAATTCCAAGTTTTTTAATTAATGACTGAGCATGTAAAATAATAAGAAAACACTTTTTGCATAGAACAAACTCAACTACTTGGTAAATTCCAAGTCTTTTTATTGATGACTGAGTATTAAAAATTAATAAAAAAGTACTTTTGCATAGAACAAATTCAACACCTTGGTAAATTCCAAATCTTTTAATTTGTGACTGAGAGTCAGAAATTAATAAAAAGCACTTTTCCATTGAACAAATTCAGCTACTTGATAAACTCCAAGTCTTTTAATTGATGATTGAGTATCAAAAATTAATCAGAAAACACTTTTACATAGAGAAAACTCAACTACTTGGTAAATTCTTTGTCTTTTAAGTGATTACTGAATATCAAAAATTAATATAAAAGTACTTTTTCATAGAATAAATTCAACTACTTGTTAAATTCCAAGTGTTTTTAAATTGGTAACTGAGTATCAAAAAGCACTTTTGCATAGAATAAACTACCTGGTACATTCTAAATCTTTTAATTGATGACTGAGTATCGAAAATTAATAATAAAGTACTGTTACATAGAACAAACTCAACTACTTGGTAAATTCCAAATCTTTTAATTGATGAGTGAATATCAAAATAATAAAAAACACACTTTTGCATAGAACGAACTGTGCTGCTTGGTAAATTCCTAGTATTTTAATTGGTGACTCAGTATTTAAATTAAAAAAACACTTTTGCATAGAACAAATTTTTAATTGATGACTGAGTTTCAAAAATTAATAAGAAAAGTACTTCTGCATATAACGAAGTCAAATGTTTGATAAATTCCAAGTCTTTTAATTGATGAGTGAATATCATCCTCATATCATATTATGAGGAAAATTAATAAGAAAAACGGTGTTTTAACATAGAAAAAAATCAATTAATTGATAAATTCCAAGTCTTTTAATTGATGACTGAGTATTAAAAAAAAAAAACACTTTTGCATAGAACAAACTCAGCTCCTTGGCAAATTTCAAGTCATTTACTTGATGACTGAGTATCAAAATCTAATAAGAAAACACTTTTGCAAAGAACAAACTCAACTACTTGGTATATTCCAAGTCTTTTAATTGATGACCGAGTATCAAAAATTAATAAGAAAACACTTTTGAACAGAACAAACTCAGTTGCTTGATAAATTCCAAGTTCTTTAATTGATGACTAGGCATGAAAAATTAATAAAAAAACACCTTTTGCATAGAACAAAGTCAGCTACGTGGTAAATTCCAAGTCTTTTAATTGGTGACTGAGTATCAAAAATTAATAAAAAATTACTTTTGTATAGTACTTTTGTACTTTTGTATATACGCTACTAGGTAAATTCAAAGTCTTTTAATATGGAACCAAGAAATGAAAAAACATTTTTATCACATCTCCTCGGTAGCCTCACTATTAAATATAAATAAAAATCTTAATTGGACCTAAGGTACATAAAATCAAAGAGATGAAAAAAAAGTCATTTTAGTTCCATCTCCTTGATAACAAAACTTCCCGATATAAAAACAATATCTTAGAAAAAACGCAGTTTTTAGGTACGATTGGTCCTAAGACACATGGGTCCAAGAGATTAAAAACTAGTGTCAATGATCAATCATAGACTCCTATGGAGTCAGACACATAAAAAAAACTCTCATTGAGTTATACATTTAAAAAACTATAGATGGCGACACCTTTACACTACCAAATCTGCTACCATATTTTCACCTCTAGTTATAGATGGCAGCACACCCTCTCAGACACACGGGCACCGTGTGCTAGACTTGCCAGAGCTTAGGATCATTTTGGTTCACTTATCGTGGCGCGCCACGCTAAGTGAACCTACATTAACCTATCTTTTTAAACTCACTGAGTTTTTTTTTATGTGGCTAACTCCATAGTACACTATGGTTGGTCATTGACCCTGGTTTTTCATCTCTTGGACCCATGCGTCTCAGGACCAATCGTACCTAACCTAAAAACTGTTGTTTTTCTAAGACGTTTCTTTATATTTTGAAGTTTTGTTATCAAGGAGATGATATTAAAATGTTTTTTTTCATCTCTTGGATTTATATACCTTAGGTCAAATTAAGATTTTTCTTTATATTTGATAGTTTTGCTACCAAGGAGATGTAATTAAAATGTTTTTTCCATCTCTTGGTTTCATATTAAAAGATTTGGAGTTTACCCAGTAGCGAAGTTTATTCTATACAAAAGTACTTTTTTTTATTAATTTCTTATACTCAGTCACCAATTAAAGGACTTGGAATTTACCAAGTTGCTCAGTTTGTTCTATGTAAAAGTGTTTTTGTATTATTAATTATGATGCTCAGTCATCAATTAAAAGATTTGGAATTTACCAATTAGTTGAGTTTGTTCTATGCAAAAGTGCTTTTTATTAATTTTTTATATTGAGTCATCAATTAAAAGACATGGAATTAACCAAGTACTTGAATGTTTTCTATGTAAACCTGCTTTTTTATTAATTTTTGATACTCAGTTAAATATTAAATGATTTGGAATTTACCAAGTAGTTACATTTTGTCTATACTAAAGCACTTTTTTAAATTAATTTTTTTTACTCAGTTAAATATTAAATGACTTGGAATTCACAAAGTAGTTGAATTTGATCTATGCCAAAGTACTTTTTTTTTATTAATTTTCGATACCCAGTCATCCATTAAATGCCTTGGAATTTACCAAGTACTTGAGTTTGTTTGTTCTATGCAGAAGTGTTTTCTCTTATTAATTTTTGATGTTCAGTCATCAATCAAAAGACTTGGAATTTACCAAGTAGCTGAATTTGTTCTATGCAAAAGTGTTTTCTTATTAATTTATGATACTCAGTCAACAATTAAAAGACTTGGAATTTATCAAGCAGCTGAGTTGGGTCTATGCAAAAGTGTTTTATTAATTTTTGATTGTCAGTCATCAATTAAATGCCTTGGAATTTACCAAGTAGCTGAGTTTGTCTAATGCAAAAGTTCTTTTTTATTAATTTTTGATATTCAGTCATCAATTAAAAGACCTGGAATTTACCAAGTAGCTGATTTTGTTCTATGCAAAAGTTTTTTTTTTTTTTATTTTTTATACTCAGTCATCAATTAAAAGACTTGGAATTTACCAAGTAGTGCAAATTGTTTTATACTAGTGTAATTTTTTTATTAATTTTGGATACTCATTCACCAATTAAATGATTTGGAATTTACCAAGTAGCTAAATTTGTTACATGCATAATTTTTTTTAAATTAATTTTTGATGCTTAGTCCTCGATTAAAAGACCTGGATTTGACCAAGTAGTTGAATTTCTTCTATGTAAAAATGCTTTTTTATTAGTTTTTGATACTCAGTCACCAATTAAAAGACTTAGAATTTACCAAGTAGTTGAATTTGTTCTATGTAAAAGTACTTTTTTTAAAATCAATTTTTAATACTCGGTCACCAATTAAAATACTTGGAATTTACCAAGTAGCTGAGTTTGTTTCTTATTAATTTTTTCTACTCAGTCATCAATTAAAATTCATGGAATTTACCAAGTAGCTGAGTTTGTTCTCTGTAAAAGTGTTTTTTCATTAATTTTTTGATACCCAGTCATGAATTAAAAGACTTGGAATTTACCAAGTAGTTAAATATGGGTAATTTGGGTTATAAGTGTAAAAATGTATAAGTAAAAAAAAGAAAAGTGCTACTACGAACACTATTTTTCTAATAGTAAAAGTCGCGACTGACATATCTATATCATTCTCATTTTGTATTTTAAAAATATTAATATGAATTTATTTTAGGTATATTTCATGTTATTTTAAGAAATGTAAAAACACGTTAAAAAAATTTCTATGTTAAAAAAATATATAAGAAATAAAAAGTTAAAAAAATAAAAAAAAATATAGCTTAAAAAAGTATACAAAATGGGGAGAGGGGCCAAAAAAGTCCGAGGAGGGGGTGTTGGGCCGTTGGAGATTGGGGTGCTTGGTGGTTGGGGTCCTTGATGGTTAGGGTCCTTGATGGTTGGGATCCTTGGTGGTTGAAATCCATAAGCACCTAACTAATTCATTTCTAAGGATTGCAATGGATTTCTAAGGATTGTTTTAGATTTCCATGCAAAAGTTTTTTTCTCGGCGCCTACGACTTTATTAGTTTCAACTCTATGTACACTCCAATACCAAACAATATTGTATATTAGCTGCACTTCTCACTTGGTAACTGTGTATTATAGCGACCATAGCCAAGAATTGAAGCTAGATCAATCGAATCAATCGACTTGTGAATGATGAATATATTCTGAACCTATTCTGACATTTATATGATGCGGTGTATGAGTCACCATTCCCTCAGACTTACCTTTAGTTGATAAGCGATTAGAGTTTCCACCCTTTACTCGTTTCATTAAACCTAAATAAAAGAAATTATTC
Organism: Artemia sp. Qi Xiang Cuo; assembly: GCF_049724085.1. Taxonomy (NCBI): domain Eukaryota; kingdom Metazoa; phylum Arthropoda; class Branchiopoda; order Anostraca; family Artemiidae; genus Artemia; species Artemia sp. Qi Xiang Cuo. Next base: position 40,443,814 of record NC_142800.1, on the reverse strand, counting down.
TCTTTGAATTCTGTTCTCTTACTAATATGAATTACAGTTTAAATTAGTCCTTATATTGAATCTGGTTGCTATGGATGGTTGCTACGGCCTCGTTATGCTTGACTGAACGTACATCATAGTTATGTTAAACTGGGCATACATTGTAATTTGGGTCATTGACCTACATTAATACAGGTATCCAAAGGTATCTCATTTGCATAATTCTTATCTATATTGCATATTGTTTTGGTCGGTTTATATCGCATTATGCTGGTTTTATACGATGTAAGCCTAGTATATAAAGGGTCCTTACTACTTCCAGCCCCCCCCCCTGGCTGAATGATTCTGCCTTATATAATTTTTTAGATTTCGATTAGGCCATAAAGCATTGGAAGTGCCGATTAGACCAGGTAAGCCCCCTAAAATTCAGCTTATAGGCGCCCATGAGTGCAGACCATGGAATAAATTGCCGAGGATCTGGCAGATGCAGCTAGACGGTATAATAGTGAAATATCACACCGGCATGTTTCAATAAAATGAAAATGAGGAGTCAATATGGACTTGTCTCAGTTAAATATAGGAACGGGGCCACCATTACCGATAAGGAAAGAGAGATGGGCAGAACATTTTGAGAATATTTTAAACCGGGATAGAGACACCGGAAAGATACAGAGGAAAATGAAAAATCTTGTGACACTTTGGATGTGAAGGAATTCTTTTTCTGAGGAAAGTTGGCAACTGCACTGAAAGGGTAAAAAATAATAAGGCCCCAGGTGCTAATAGTGTAGTAAATGCATTTCTTAAATAGGGTTGCTATGATGTTAGAAATAAGTTACTGAAGATTATGTATATGATTTTTGAAAAAAGGTGAAGTACCTAGCGATTTTAGGAAAACTCTAAATAAACCTCTTTATAAGGTTGGTGATAAGAGTGAGTGTGGTAATTATAGAGGCAGTAGCCTGGTTTCTGTAGCTACCGAATTACTTAGTATGATGATGCGTTTTAGACTGAGAGATGCTGTGGAAAAAGTTTTAAGAGAAGAACAGTACTGTTTAATGAAGGGCACAGAATGTGTCGACCAAATTTTCACTTTTAGGTTGATAATTGAGAACTGTCTGAGTCAATAACCATTTTTAGTCCTCTGTTTTATAGATTGTGAGCAAGCTTTCAATTAAGCTGATAGAAGATCTTCAGCGAAGGTCTTATTCTTGTATGAATAAATAAGCTTTCAAATGAGGATAAATCCATTTATTTAGACAGTGAAAACAGTTCACTGTTTAAATAAATGGATTTATCCCCATTTGAAAGCTTATTTGTTCGTTATAGAAAGGTAGTGTGGTCTAAGAAAACAACATATTCTTGTATGGTATACCAGACAAATCAGAGGCAACGCTATAGCGTTGCCTATAGTGAAGGCCATACGCCTCCAATGTTTTATTATTTATTTATTATTTTTTTCCCAGAGGCACTTCATATGGAAGGGGTCGTCGGAAAAACTTCAAAGCGGGCTCATTCGAATGGAAATCAAGAGTTGTAGTGACCTTTTTAAGGTCCAAAAGCGATTGGAAGGCAACGAAAACCCCTTCCGCGCCCACCATTTCCCCAAACACATCCAATCAAAATTTTAAGATAGCCATTTTGTTCTACGTAGTTGATTTCAAGATAGAAATTATGTTTTTTAGCAGGACACTCCCCCACAGCCCTCAGCGCAAGGGTTGTAAGTTATGACCCTGGGGGATATAAGCTTTTTATAGAAAGCTTTGTCGTAGAAACTTCAAAAAGGGCTCATTCAATTGGAAATTCAAAGGGCTAGTACCCTATTTAATAGTTGAAAGTGATTGGAGGGCAACTAACCCCCCTCTCACGCCCACCTTTTCCTCAAACACATCCAATCAAAATTTTGAGATAGCCCCTTTGTTCAACGTGGTTAAAAAATCTGGAAATTAGGATTTTGAGGATGATACCCCCCCCCACAACCCTCAGGGCAAGGGTTGTACCTTATGGCCTGGGGGAATATCAGGTTTTTATTGAAAATTTTGTCGTAGAAACTTTAAAACGAGCTCCTTCGATTGGAAATTGAAATGGCTAGTGCCCTTTTTAATAGTCGAAAGTGATCGGAAGGCAACTAAAACCCCTTCCACGCCCACCATTTCTCCAAACACATCCAATCAAAATTTTAAGATAGCCATTTTGTTCAAAGTAGTAGAAGGTTCCGGAAATTATATCTTTGAGCATGACACCCCCCCCCCCAAAGGTCTCCTGGGCAAGGGTTATAGGTTATGCCCTGGGGGCATATATGGTTCTTATGGAAGGAATGGTCGTATTAGCTTCAGAGAGGGCTCATTTGATTCGAAATAGAAAGTTCTGGTTAACTTTTTAAGCGTCAAAAGATATTGGAGGGTAACCTGCCCCCCTCCACGTCCTTTTTTCCCAAATGTATCCGATAAAATTTTGAGATAGCTATTTTGTTAAAAATAGTTCAAAGATCATATAAAAAAAAAAATCTGTGTCAACAAAGGGCCCGGGAGTAGGCGTTTTAAGTTATTCCCTGGGGGCATATATGGTTCATATGGAAGGGATGCTCATATAAACTTTAAAGAGGGCTCATTTGATTGGAAATTGAAAGTTCTAGGTCACTTTTTAAGAGTCAAAAGACATTTGAGGACACCTAGCAACCCCCCCCCTTCCCGCCCTTTTTTCTCAAACCCATCTGATAAGAAATATGAGATAGCCATTTTTTAAAAAAATAGTTCAAATACCATATAACGAAAACTAAGGGATCGACACAGCCCGCCCAGGGCCCGAAGGTAGGTGTTGCAAGTTATGCCCTGGGGGAATATATGGTTCTTATGGAAGTGAAGCTCGTAAAAACTTCAGAAAGGGCTAATTTGATTGGAAATTGAAAGTTCTAGTTCAGTTTTTGAGAGCCAAAAGAGATTGGAAGGCTAGTTGCCCTTAAATCTCTTGACTCTCAAAAAGTGAACTAGAACTTTCAATTTTCAATCATATGAGCCTTGTATGAAGTTTATACGAGCATCCTTTTCATAAGAAGGGCAACTAGCCCCCCCCCCCTCCCCATGCCATTGTTTCCCAAATGCATCCGATAAAAATTTTTAGATAGGCTTTAAGTTAAAAATTATTCAAAAGTCAGATAACAAAAACTAAGGTGTTGACGCAACGACCAGGGCCCGGGGATAGGCGTTGTAAGTTTGGCCCTGGGGCATATATGGTTCTGTAGCGATAAAAAAAAGACTGTGGTGATTGTGGTAATAAAGATTGACCGCGTCAAATGTAATATTATGCTTTAAATCTGTGAACTTACACCTTATAAGTTCTCCGATAGCGCCACTTATATCGCTAAAGACTGTGCCATATGTAATATTATTGTTTTGAATGTGTGGCAATTAAGATGCGCCAAATGTGGCAATGAAGTCTGGGGCCAAAAATGTAATACTATGCTTTAAAGCGGTGTACCGATCGCGCCACTCGCCGAAAGCGAGAAAACAAAATGCGTAGCTATAGTAGGTTAGAAATTCTCCAACTATCAATTTGGGGTCGTAACCTCGCTTCCTCGGGTTATCACCGTGTCGATTACCTCTAAAGTTATGTAGAAATCAGATTCTTGGGAACGTTACCTACGGAGGTATTCGAACTAGTCACCTGCTGTGTGATTAGATACAGGCATATAGATAAAATACGCAAGTAGAAAAGCAAAAGATTTATTAAGACTTACATTTAGGTGTACAACAGTGCTTCACTTCACTGAGAACGACAGAGGCAAGGATTAAATTGGCTCTCAAAAATAATGATGATGGCAATAGAGGTAATCCATAATTGACACGAAAAACACTTTTCTTCACTATATCGCACAAGTATAGATCTTGCGCCCTACTAGCTATTTCACGATTGGCCCAAGTCCAGTGGAGGGGGCCGCTATCTTGTAATTATGTTTACCAACTCACTTCATTATGCTAACCGTTCATCCAATAATTTGTTTTAAATATTGTCGATGATTTAAACATTGATACTGCTCTTATAACTTAAACCTCCTGAGAAACTTTGTATCTAGCATTTTTTTATTACCTAATATCTTAGCGAAATTCAAAACCGAATAGCGTGGTTGTTTGGCTGAGGCTAAAACGCAGTTTCTCTTTTTGCTGATTTAGACTCTTGTAAACGGGATTTGAACTTAATTAGGGGAAGTTTAATTTATGTCAGAATTATCTTTAAGAAGAAAGAATTTTATTTTTTGTGTTTTAAATATATCACATTTTACTGACGGTACATATTACCCTTCCCACTATTTAATGACGTCCCGTCATTAGGACTTGCTTGCCCTTGGGTTTCTGAAATATTTTCTATTTTATTTACTATTGGTCCTACGTAATTTTAATTGACATTGTATTATTTTATACTTTTATATAAGCTTAATTAGGAGTGCTAAAAATTTTCTCTATTACTTTTCTTATTTTATTATATATCCCTTTCTAAAGTTCATCTACTGGACTAAGATTATTTATGGTTCTAGTCTAGCTACTATATTAAAGATTTTTTTCTTTTTCTAAATCTAACACTGATGACTTTTACATTTCCAACAAGGTTGGGGCTATTCTACCTTTACATAAGATTTTTTGAGAATTCACCTTTTAAAAGTTTTTTTTTATTTTGCTGACTATAGGGCACACTGCTTCCTATCTACGCTAAATTAAATGAATAGTACGACAAAGCTACACATAACTCTATCTGAACATCTAACACTACATATAAGCACGATTTAAAACACACAATATTATGTTTACCACGTTCACTGGTACACATTAGAACAGTTTCACTGGGAATGTTTGCTATGTAATATTATTGATAAGATATTGGAATTTTTAAGTTATCGAAGATATTAAAACGTAATAAATGCAAATTCACAGCTATTTCATCACCTTCGTGTCTCTTTAGCGCACTCACTCCTTCTGTTGTAAATTATGGTCCTTCACTCCTTTCATCTTGGCGAAAATTTTTAAAACACTTACAATATAGTTTCTTCACAGAAGAGTTAGAGCATGGTTATGTTCATCTTGGACAAAACGCTTTCTGTAATTGTCAAATGGGAAATGACACTCCCAGGTACAGGTGTGTGGAATTTTGATATCAGAGTTCATTCTCACCTGCTGTTTTTGGATAGTTCGTAGGGTGCCTTATCATTAAGGGGTTGAACACTGGGACCGCATTCATTTTCTTCTTAGCATATCATTTTTGGCATATTTTAAAGCACATAGAGAATGTACTTCTCGTACAAAATTGTTCATTCCTGCACTTAGAGATTACAGTTTATTGGAGGTTCTTTGTGCGGAGTCACCACTTTTAAAGGCAAAAATGGCGCAAAGAGTTGCTGTGCCACTTACTGGAGGGGGGACGGTCCCTCTTTGGCCCCAAATTAGTGGGATTTCCGCGGTTACTCCAACGGTTCCTTTATACTAACGTGATCGGGTGGTCTATGGCCACATTTAAAGCCAAAGTTTACCGATAAGATTTTCTAATTAACCCTTTAGTTTGACCTAATCTGAAAAGTAAAATAGGTAAATAGAAAAATTCTTACTTTATTCACAGTTACATGTATAAAAAGAACTGAACTCAAAAAGGACAAATTCTCCCATCCCGCTAACCGCAGCACGCGGTGGGGTTACTAGGGGTGGTAAATGAATCTTTCCAACCAATCCCAGGGCTCCTAATATACTGGCCAATCTCCATAACTGCGCACTTTTTCCCTCGTGGTTAATTAAACACGTACGCAGTTAAGAGGACCCAAAATGGCGTCGAAAAATAATAGGAAAATTAACATTTATTACTTAAAGAAGGAAAATAATGAAGGGGCCCAAAGGAATGAATCTGGGAGGGACATTCATCTGACGAAACTGGGACCAAGGGTTCCAACACCTCCCCCCGAAGATAAATGGCCCACATCCCCGTTGGGTTGGCTGGAAATTCAAACACAATATCATAACACTAAACTCAAAATCATTAGACTTGTATCTTCTCTTCTACCAATGTCTGTGCTTCCTCTGCTTGGCTCTGGATCGGTCGTCCTCGACACGTCTCTACTGTAGGACCACCATGGTCTAGATCGTCTAACATGCGCATTCGGTTTTGAAAATCCAAGTCCCCAAGATTCGTAGGAGTTCATTGTGCACAGCACAAATCAAAAAGAACAAATTTTCTCGCTCTCACGATTTTACATTTGAGAGGAGCAGAGAATCAGTTTCTGGCACTTTCAATGATGCCAGCCATCGTGAAAAATTGGCTACACTAGCCTCTTAATTTCCATCTGTGGAAACAACTCCACATCTCGATAAAAAAGTAAATTGCCCCTTGGCATAATTTCAAATAGTCTAAGGCCGAAAATACACAGGCCTGTGAAAACGATAAGGGTTAAGGAAAATGAAGTAAAAATCTGAGCGAACCATGAATCACTTTTTTCTGGTTTCCCTCCCCTGGGATAATTAACTGAAGAATATATGTTGATGCTAATTGAAAATTAAATTTGGATACATCTCCCACTAAATACAATTTGCCAAAAATAATTGTCGGTTCCCATGAAGAATAACAGCTATGGATAGGGTTACTGGACAACGGTTTGGGTGAAGTATGAAGTGACTGGGAGAGAGTATCCCCCATGGACTTCAGATCAGAAAGGCAAAATCTCGGTAAAGGGATCACAACTTGTCCGCCAGTTATGCATTGAGGAAAATGGCTATCTTTTGCGACTTCCCACAGAGGATCTTCCCCAAGGGATTCCTCCCTCTCAAAAAGGATCGACATATCTTTTGAATTGATAATACTAATTTCAGATTCATTTCCAAATTTTTCCAATCCGACTCGACATTCAATATCTCCCAACTTTCCCCCAACCCGTTGTAGGTCATTCATCTCTCTTTTGTAACCATCTTCTTTTATTCCCCATGGGTCTTTGACATCTTTTTCCCCCTGATTGTCTATGTTTTCAAGGCACAGCCCATCCGACATTTTATTTTTCCCCCTATTGTTTATATATCTCTTTATTCCAAACGGGACATGCCGTCAGCGTTCCCGTTATCTGTCCCTGGTCTTGACTTTATTTCGAAGTCGTATTCTTGTAGGCAGAGGGCCCACCGTGCTAATCGTCGTTTATCTGGCTTCATTATATTTAGCCATTTCAATGGGTTGTGATCTGTCACTATTGTAAATTTTTGTCCATATACATAGTAGTCTAGTTTTTTTACCACATAAATTATCGCAAGGCCTTCTTTTTCAATTTTGCTATAATTTAATTCTGCTTTCGATAATTTCCTTGATATAAATGTGATAGGATGTTCCCCATCTTCAACATCTTGGGATAAAACTGCCCCTAATCCGTAATCTGAACTGTCAGTTTGTAGCACAAATGGTAAGGAAAAATCTAGATTTCTCAGTATTTTTTCGTCACAAAGAGCATCTTTCAGTGTATCAAATGCTTTTTGTTCAATTTTTGACCAGTTAACGGGGTCTACGGCCCCCTTCCTTGTTAAATCCGTCAAAGGTGTAGCAATCGTTGCAAAATTTGGTAGGAATTTTTGATAATATCCTGCCAACCCCAAAAATGACCGAACTTTTTTCTTTGTGGTCGGTACTGCTGCGTTTCTAATTTTTTCTATTTTTTCCCTTAATGGGGCTATTATACCGTTTCCTATCTTGTGTCCCAGGTATTCTGTCTGTGTCTGCACTAATTTACATTTTCTACATTCCATGTTAGTCCTGCTCTCCTCAGCCTGGTTAATACTTGTTCCATTTGGATTAGATGTTCATTGAACGAGTTCGAAAATACTATAATATCATCCAAGTAGGCCCTTGTATAGGGTAAGGAATTTAAAATAAAATCTACTAGCCTTTGGAATGTTGCTGGTGCCCCTTTTTTTCCGAATGGCATGTACCTAAATTGATACAACCCAAATGGAGTAATAAAGGCAGTTTTGGCTGAATCATCTGGTTCCATTTTTACTTGCCCAATATACCCTTCTCAAGTCTAAAATTGATATAAGTTTTGCGGAGCCAACTGACTCTAGAATTTCATCCATTCTTGGTATTGGGTACGCGTCTGATTCGGAAATATTATTCAGTTTTCTGTAGTCTACGCAAAATCTAATGGAGCGATCTTTCTTCGGGACTAATACGACTGATGCTGCAAATTCTGAATTTGATGGTTCTATCACCTCTAACTCGGGCATTCGGTCATTTCTTTTTTCATTTCTTTTCTTTTCGCTTCCGGTATTCGGCGTGGGTATTGTTTTATTGGTTTCCTGTCCTTTAATAGTATTTTATGTACTACATTTTCTGTTTTTCCGATTTGGTCTGTTAATACGTCTGCAAATTCCGTGAATAACTTATTTAATTGGGATTTCTGAGCCTGGCTCAGATATGTTTCTGCCGAAACCCTTTCAATGGCGTTTATATGTGTTTCTGCCGGGTCTATTGTACTTAAAGGGGCACTTTCCTCGTCACGTTCTGAGGTCGAAATCATGAGAGCGCTTTTGCGGATCCTTGAGGTTTTCTTTTTCATTTTCCTTGTTAAATTTCCTCAGTAAATTTACATGGTAAACTTCTTCCTTTTTTCTCGCTCCTTCTAATTCTATCGTATAATTTACATCATTCATTTCCTTTTTTTTACCTTAAACGGTCCCTTCAATCTCACTGCCAATTTATTATTTGCGTCTATCAATAAAATTAGAACGTCCTCCCCTTTCTTGAATACGTGAATTCGGGCGTATTTCTCGTACAATGTTTTTGTTATGTCTGCATTTTTCCCCTGTGCTTGTTTTGTAATTTCATGGTCCTTATGCAGTTTTTCTCGTAATTATAGCAAGTGGGTATCACTGTTTCTTCACTTTTCTCCTCATTTTCCCATGATTCCTTAAAAATATCTAATACCCCCCTTGGGTTTGTCCCATATAGTAATTCAAATGGTGAAAAACCTGTAGCTTGGTGTGGAGTTTCTCTATATGCAAAAAGGACATAAGGAAGCATTTTGTCCCATTGTTTTACATCCTCTCTTACAAAACGTCTCAACATACTAATTAGGGTTCCGTTAAATCTTTCTGTCACTCCATTTGTCTGAGGATGGAATCGAGTAGTTAATATTTGTTTAATACCGAGAATTTCGTATAATTTTTGGATGTATGTCCATATAAAATTGGTTCCATTATCTGTTAAAATTTCCTTCGGGATTCCGTGACGCGAGACATATTTCGCTAATTCTTCTGCGAGTTTTGGTGATTTTACTGTTCGCATTGGGATAGCTTCTGGGTATCTCGTAGCCAGTTCATCAATAACTAAAATGAATCTGTTTCCCGCGCTAGACTTTGGAAGTGGACCTACAATGTCCGTTGAAATTCTCTCAAATGGTTTGCCAAAAATAGGCATTTTTTTTCTTTGGAACTTTTTCATTTGTTTTTTTGTATGCAACTAATTGACACTCTTTGCATCTTTTACAAAAGTTGATAATATCTTTTTTTAAACCTTTCAACCAAAAACGATGCAAGACTATCTCTTGTTTTTTGTGATCCCATGTGTCCCCCCGTTGGGCTTGAGTGAGCAAACTTTATTACTGCTTTCCTTAATTCATGTGGTACCAAAAGTTTTAGCTTTCTAGCGTTTTCCCCGGTCTCCATTATTGTGTAAAGTAGATTTCCGTTACTGGAAAATTGTTTAGATTGCGGTTCTTTTTTATTCGGTAGTGCTAGTTTTATTTTCCTGCTTTCTTTATCGTTTGTTTGTAGTTCTGCGAATTTTTCGGAAGTTATTCCGAGTGTTTCAGTTAGCTCCTCTTCGGTCTTTTCTGGTTCTTTGTCTACGGTCGATAATTTCTCTTGTTTTTTGTTATATTACTTTTTATACGCCGATCTTTTGCTTTTGGGTTTTCTAGGTTTTGTATTTTTTATGAATATATCGTCGTTAAACTGAAGTGGGTTTTGTATATTCTGATCATCATTTTTATTATTGGGGGCACAGCCTCCCTTTTATTTTTTTCTTGACTCCGTGTCACCGCATTTACTCTTTTTATCATGGAGGTTGCTTTTAGTGCAAGGAAGTTTTCGATATTTCTGAAATCTCCCCCTAATAAAACGTCTACTGCAAGAGTAGGTACAATCCCTACTTTTAATTCTTTTTTAACCGTATTCCCCTCATTATTGGCTAATTCTATTATGACCTGAGCTGTCGGACATTTATGTTCTGCTCCATAGTAGCATAGCGATGCCACTTTATTTTTGTAATTTATGTCGGTTTTCTTTACCAAGTCTACCCGTACATAGGTTTGGTCGCTGCAGGAATTAACAGCTATTTCTACCGATTTACCATTTAGTTCGCCACATACTTTGTGTGATTCTGCAAATGCGCAAGTTTTCATATTCTCCGGGCTTTTGACCCATGCGGTTCTCTTATACGTTTGAGACTTTTTCCAATTATCTCGGGATCCATAATTTCTCAGATTGTCTTGTCTTCCCTTTGCCCCTTCTTCCCTTTTTCTGTAATTATTGTCGTAATTTTTTTTCGCGGGTCGGCAATCTGAGGCGTAATGTCCTTATTTATTACAGCTGTAACAGGTAAAATCGTACTGTTCCTGTTTTAGGCCTTATCTTCTACCGTCTTTATTTGGGTAATTGGTGCTACAGTGGCCGCTCAAGTTACAGTGGTAGCATGTTACTTCTCCTTAAGTTTTCCATATTTGGCTAGCATTCTTTTTATTTTCTGTGTACGGGTATTGTTTTCTACCATTTCCTCCTAACCTTGGTTTTGTGGGAATGCCTCCCTTTTATTTTCAGTGTGCCTGTTTGCTAATTCGGCCATTTCTTCAATTGTTTTTGGGTTTCTCTCTTTTAAGTATATTTTCTTGTTTGGATATGTATTTTCTAAGAATTGTTCCATCTCTGTTTTATTAACTATTCCCGTTTTCTTATCTTTTATTTCTTTAGGGTCTTCTAATATTGTATAATTCTCTATCTCTAGCCATTTTACACACATATCTTTCAATTTGTACCCGTGTTCTTTATAAGTTTCGTTATCTCGTTTTCTTTCGCTTCTAAACCTTGTTTGAAAGTGCTCGGGGAAGAGTTGAAATTTGTCAAAAATAGCTTGTTTTAGTCTTTCAAAATCTCTTGAGTATTCCATTGGTAATTCTTTATATGCAAGTTGTGCCTTGTAGTTACGGAGGGGTTGTATTCTTATCACCCAATTTTCTCTCTGTAATCCGCTTAATTCTGCCATTTTTTAAAAATTTTATATTTACAAATTTAAATCTTCATTTTATTTCATTTGTTTTAGATTTACTGCTTGCATTATTTCTATTGTATACGATTTCTGAGGCCCTTGGTAATGTCTCCCTGCAAACATGTCAAGGATATATTGTCTGTAATCTCTGTCTGCCTAGTCCTGTTTTTCACTGGCTATCCTGTATGCCGATTCAGGGCTATCCCTTTCAATCCTATCAGCCTCTTCCTTTTTATCTCTGGCTATACGAAAAGCCTCTTCCTTTTTTCTATATAGCTCATCTAAGCCTCTTTTTTATCTTGCCCGTCTACATTTTTATCTGGTCTAAATCGAATACTCAACCGGTATATCTATTTCACATATAATATATGGTAAAAATAAAATTCGTTGTGTCATATTTATTTGAGTGCTTTTTCGTGAGCTCCTGCTGGAAATTGAACTTCTACTACTTCTGCTACTTGGCCTACTTTGAATCTCACTGTTATTATCTTCTCTTAACTCGTTGTCTGAGTCTACTCGTTATATAAGTTTCTCTTCTCCCCCCAACTCCCCTACTTTTTCTGCCTTTTTTGAAGTTTAAGTTTGTTTTGTTATATCCGTTCTTTGTTATAATAATTTTTCCTCGTACATTATTGCCACTGTTTCTTTTGTTCAGATTTCTCTGTCTGCGAGTAATTCTTTCTGCACTTGTTTTAGACTTTTCTCTTCTTCTTTGGTTCGTACCGGGGATCGCTCTATTACTGATTTTGTTTTGAAGATATCCTCTTCGCATGTACCGGAAATGTCTATTTCACCTGTTGAGGGATATATGGTTCTATCTGATAGTGTTTTTCTTAGGGTATTTCAAGCGGGAGTCGCATATAATTGTGTGTCTGAATCCGATTTTTGTTTTACCGCGGTAGATCTTGTCTGAATTCTTCGTTTGTCCGCCATTATTTTAAGGTTTATTTAACGTCTTTCGTTCAAATGAAAGTTGTTTTATTAATTTTTTTTTTAGCCTTTTGTGAAAAATTATTTTCTCTTAATTTGTCGATTATCTGTGGGGGGCTCAGCCTCCCTTGTCTCACAAGTTAATTGTTTGCATGATTTATTGATTATTAAATTTTATTCCTATTATTATCCGACTAGGCACAGCTCAGATAAAAATTTTCTCCTTACGATTTTTATATATAGCCTCTGTAACTACAATAGGCTACTTTTGTAGGCTAAATTACCCTGTCTCTTCGAAAGCGCGGAATTATTTTAATTATCAGATTAACTCGCTGCCACCACTTATTGGAGGTTCTTCGTACGGGGTCACCACTTTTAAAGGCAAAAATGGCGCAAAGAGTTGCCATGCCACTTACTGGAGGGGGGACGGTCCCTCTTTGGCCCCAAATTAGTGGGATTTCCGCGGTTACTCCAACGGTTCCTTTATACTAACGTGATCGGGTGGTCTATGTCCACATTTAAAACCAAAGTTTACCGATAAGATTGTCTAATTAACCCTTTAGTCTCGGCCTAAGCTGAAAAGTAAAATAGGTACATAGAAAAATTCTTACTATATTCACAGTTACACGTATAAAAAGAACTGACTGAAAAAAGGACAAATTCTCCCAGCCCGCTAACCGCAGCACGCGGTGGGGTTACTAGGGGTGGTAAATGAATCTTTCCAGCCAATCCCAGGGCTCCTAATATACTGGCCAATCTCCCTAACTGCGCAATTTTTCCCTCGTGGTCAATTAAACACGTACGCAGTTAAAAGGACCCAAAATGGCGTCGAAAAATAATAGGAAAATTAACATTTATTGCTTAAAGAAGGAAAATAACAAAGGGGCCCAAAGAAATGAATCTGGGAGGGACATTTATCTGACGAAACTGGGACCAAGGGTTCCAACACAGTTTTCTTATAAAATTGTTAGTGCATGGCTTGCGTCTATTAACTTTTAAGGTGATTCCTTGGTTAACCACAGGGGAAATGGTGTTTGGATTTGGAATGGGTCGACATCAAACTTTAGTGACTCCTTCAACATATTGCCTTTAACTTGTGGGAGGAGTATAATGTCACTGAGGGGTTAGTCACTGAGGTTAATTTTGGTTCAATTCCAGGTCCATTTTTCAGAAATTATCTCGTAATATTTATGGGAAAACAGAGATATGAACTTTTCGCATTTAATAGAGGTGATAGGATGGATTCCAGGAAATGGTCGAAAGGGATGTGACGCGTGAATCTGCGACACATAAATGATTTTTGGGATCATCAAATATCATAACTACACAGTCGTATGGTACATGGGTCCATAAGGATTATCAAGGGTGATATTTATGTACACATATCCTGTACTGGTCAATGGGGTTCTCAGGATTTATTTGTTTATATAGTTCGATAATGCACTGGATACTGAGATTCAAATATAGTGTTACCTGATACGTAATATGGTTTGTGGTCAACGAAACAACGATCAAAAGGTAACTATAATTTTCATAAGCGAAGCTAGGACGAAAATTGCCTGGAGTCTATGGTGAGTACTCTTCGTTGGTTGAGGTATGATGAAAATAGATGCTACTAGGTTGTATCTGCACTGGACAACGCATTGTAATGATCGATTTCCAATATGTCAATCCACTTCCTGTAATAAGAATAACAAGGCAGAATCACACGTCCTTTAAAACAAGTCGTCATAATACATAATAAGCAATATGATTGGTTCCAATAAATGGTTAACATTACCCTACAAAGCAATATCAAGCAAATGCCAATAGTAATATGTATATATTGTTTTTAACAAAATGGCATTGTTATTTCTCTTATAAGAGATTACTTCTCTTAACTTTAAGTAATGTCCCTTATTATTTTCCTTGGTATACTTTATTACACACAATTTAACTTAATCTTTCTCAACACTCATTTAATTCTACAATAGATTTAAAATAACCATTTAAATATAAGTTACGCTACATCATTAAGTTTGAGGTCTAATTTTACAACATATTTCATGCCTGCATTGTTCACGCACGTCCGTGCTGTTTAAGAAACGATTGTTGCAGCGTCCCAGCCGCACGGTTTTACGTAAACTACACTTACAATGAGGGAACAAGACATAGCAAGGCCGAGTGGAGACCTCTATACCCACTCGTTTTCTAATGTCTTCCCTATTTCTTGGCTTAGACGTTCTCATGGGGTTCCGGGTTCAACTTCTGCATTTCAGCCGTTTCCCCGTGTTCTTCCTTTGGGTTTTGCTTTCTTAGTCTCAGGATTTTTCCATAATTAAAAGTCAGTAAGATTCTCATGGTCAGGGAAATCGCGAACACGAAACATACGGTCAGCAGTATGTTCCACCAGAAATTGGTTGAGAATAATCCGTATCTATTATCCACATACGTAAATCTCTGGTCCTCATTTGTAAATAGGGGAATCTGGGAGTCTAATGCTTCTCTTATTTTGTAAGCCTTAATGTCCCTTTATTCTTTTCTATTTTGGACCATATCGAGGCTTTCATTTCCTCACTCTCTATATTGGGAATAGTGTACGACAGTTTGATTGCCTTAAAATTGATTATTTTAGGACTTATTACATTTGCACTCGTGGTAATTAACGGCGTTCGAATAGTTGACTCTTTAGTTACAAGTCGACATCCTTGTTTTATGGTTATCGTACCCAAATCTTGTAACAGTAATTCTGCCCTGTAACTTGGATTTATTCTTTCTGTATTATTATAGCGAGACATAGTTCCAACAGTTTCTCTTGGAACAGAAAATAACCAAAGATCCTTTCTAAGGTGTATGAATATTTCTCGTTTAGTACTTCCTATCACGGCTTCGCAGGAATCTGGTATTTATTCCTGTTGTGTGTCTTTTAAGAATATATCTAACATACAAGATCCAGATTTGACATTATAAATAGGTAACATAAGCTGGCATACTAGGTTTTTGAATAATACGCACTCTTTTAAGTCTTGTAGATTGGCTAGGGCGTATTTTCGTCTATCTCGATTAACAAGCAAATACTCTGCTTCAGGTGTGACAGTCATAAATGAATTTATCTTCTTTATGTTAGCAGGGAAGATCGAAATTTTGTACAAGTCGTAAACGGATTGTTGGTTTATCAATGGAATTGTTACTACTGCAAATAACTGTTCATTTATTTCCGTGATGTGGACTTTTAATTTAGTATAGTAAAGAAATAAATTTGATACTTCTGGGTCTACGGGTAAATGTAAACCGAATGTTAGGTGCGTTTTTATTTCGTCTAACATACTTTTTAGGTTAGAAGGATCTACTGGGTCCCAAGACAAAGTTCCTCCCGTGAGGGCAAATAATGTGAACTCGAGCTTACTAACATCTGTCGCCAGATTTAGTTGTGACATGGTAATTGTATCGAGTGATACCATGGTAAGGCTCGCGGCTGTCACCACGCGGTCCACTTCGTTCCTTAAATAATTTATTACTTTTACAGTTTTTGAGATCTTTTTAGATATCATTTCAATTTTATCTCTCTGGTAATTTGCTACACTGGCTTGTATCTTCTGAACGTGTAATGTTACGTTCATGGCATTATTCAACTTTTTTACATTTTCCCTCAGGCTGTTTAGGTCTTCCTCCATTGTCAAACCAAAAAGGCGGGAGGCGAGTTCTCCGATGATGGGGATTAGGCCTTTTGACATAAACTATTTATTTCTTCGAAAGAATACTTCAAAAATCTTCGTGGTACTTCGTTTTAATTTTTGTATTTCCGTATTAAATAATTCAAATAAGGCTTGTAGTCTTTGTCTATATAATATTTAGAAGGCTTGATGAGTTGAAACTTTTTGGGCGTGTTTCTAATTTAGATTGGGTAATGGTTGTTCGTTTATCATTGCGTAATTTCCATAATAAGGGTTTATTTTCCTTGTAGTAAGTAATTTAGGGTTTTGTATGGATTTAATTGCAGTAAAGTCTCTCGATAAGTATTCAATATTATCCACTGATCTTTTCCTTCTGTCTTCCCTGGTTCTCGTCCCGAGTGCCATGTCAACTTCTGCCATTTTCTTATCAAAGTCATCTATTAGGAATTTTGATTTTAGTTTTGGGACAACTGAAGTTGGAATCTCTTTATTATCTTTACTGTGCATTATTTTACTGGCCTGTAATCCTTTGTCCGATCTTAGGAATTGAAATATTGATTTTTTGAGTTCATTTGTGTTTTTTCTAGTCTTGTTACTTGTTGAAACAAGGTCTCGAAGGGTTTGGGGTCCAATTTCATACAAATCTTCCATGCGTCATGGCTAGCTAGCAATGAATTTCCATGCTTGAATATTACTCCATGTTTTACAATATCTTGGGCTACTGCGTGAACAACGAGGATTATGATGATATTCTTATCTTGTTGTTTGTTTCTAGAATTAATTTATCATTAATTTTATCCATTTTTGCAAAATTCGTTTATTTACTACTTTGTTATTATTATATTTGTTTTTTCAAAGGCACTTTAACTTTTAACTTAGGTTATTTTTTATTATGTAGCTGTTTTGTGGTATTGGCCATATAAAACTGATTTGTAAGCGTAAAACAGAATAAATAGTTTAGGATTAGAAAGGTTATGGACGTAAAGTTAGGACTTCCAAGCTTTATTCTGATTGTGATATGCGTTTATGACTTGTTAAGATATACCTTTAAAGCTTAGCTAATAATCGCTATACAACCTAATTTTGCATTATATTTTTCGAGTAAGCAACATATAAATAATTAAGCGAGCAGCATATAATTACACTGTTATCTTATATTTTTTTTGTAGGCCTAAAGTTATTATAATCTGCACTAAGACAAAATAGTTTATATATGTGAGATTAAATTCTTCCACAGTTACATACTAATAGGTGGTTTTGAGTTTAGAATTTTCTCTTAATTTTCTTGTTATTATTTTTATAGGCGTCTCTTTTTCTTTGGTATGTTTTCGTACATTTCAGAAATAATTTACTACCAAGGGATTTGTATTCTTCAGATTCTGGGTCGAGTAAAAATTGTTTGTAATATTGAATTTCCGCTAAAGGATGATGTATGCCTTCATATTTGACACATTGGGGATTTTTTTCAAGGTTGTAGCAAATTTTGGGGGCTCTGCATTTATCAAGAAGTAAAAGGTCTGTTTGAGTGGGTCCCATGGAATATAAATACTTGATATTGAGGTTCTTTTGTAGGCGTCTTATTAATAATTGTAAACAGCCAAGCTGTTTCGCGCTTCTTCTTCTATATTTTGTTTTGACTTCCCCTCTAGCCGAACGATACTTGGGGATATTCGCGAGTGCTAAACCATACTTATAAGTGTGGGGTGCATACCCTTTAAGATTGTAGGTTAAATCCGATTCTTTCGCATATATCTGATTTCCTTGTTCGTCCACGACTAACATAGCTGCCGAATATATAATGTTTTCCTTCGCGTTCGTTATGGTAATGAACTCAGTATCAATTACCGCCTTTCGGATAGGCTTTGATTCCATTGTCATGATCTGAAAATGTTCACAACTAGGGCATTTCATGATCATGTTCAGGTATAGGACCAATAGTTTCTCTTGGAACAGAAATCATGATGATGTTCATAATTATGAACATGATCTCTTGGAACGGAATTCATGATCACATTCACATTACGAGCACGACCAGCTCATAATTAGACGCTTCTGTACTGGTAATTATTTGTTTTTGATGACATCAGCCTTTGTTACAATGAGGGTTGATTTTTCATAGGAAATCCGAGGAGACCGCCAAAACCCAACAAATTAAACGCTGCCTGGGCTTTGAGTTCCTCCCCAAGCTTCCCACAAAACTTGGTCCAATACCACTTGTCGTCGTCAGTCGACCACGAGCATCCTACTTTGGGCTTTTCTCATTGATCACGAATGTTTTGGTATCACTTGTATTATTTTATATTCATTAATATTGACTTGATTAATTTTTACTCGCATACTTTTAAATTTATTATGGTGGATTACAAATTGTTTTTTATAAGGGATTCGACATCCACCCCCTTCGACTAATGATAAAAGAAATTACCCCTCGATGACCGCGGACACAACCTCCCTACGACAAGAACGTTTGACTTCACATTATTTAGGGGTATTTCCATATACCCCTAATATACCCCTAGTTATATCATGATATTGTCCTTGCTGGTCATCCTTGGGAGTTTGATTCCTAGGCAATGTACTTTAACTTTTTTATTGGGAAATTTATTAAATCCATAGCTTCTCGCAGATTTGTTTTAATTGAATCTTTGGGTGGAGTTTTCTTTACAGTAATACCCGGAGTTTCTACGGCTCTGTTCAATTCCTCCTGTAATGACAGGGGCCTCTCTATTGGTGTTGCAGGGGAAAATATATCGTCTGGAAATCTTTTTGGGGGATAAGGGGTCAAAATTCTATCAGGGAAAAATTGGGTTTTTGGAGATATCGTATAATCTTATTCTCCTGCACTCTCTGATGATGAACTTTTTGGATCTTTTGGCGTTTTTGTTCTTACTTGTATTAGGGGATTTCCTTTAGGAATAACTAGATTTTTCATAGCTAAGAATTCTTAAAATTTTTCCCTCATCACTCTCATTTTCAAAATAGTCTTGCTTGAAATTAAAGGGTTTTAGCTCTGCCAATCTTGATTTAGGGGGCTCATTTTCTGCATCTGACGAATCGGTAGACGGGGGACGCGGTACCCATCTTTCTGGAAATTTGGCTCTTTTTATTCGGATAACATACGCCGTGTAAGTTCTTCCACTATCGGGGTTCACTACTTTAAAAATATAATCGTTATCGTACTTTTTGACTATTCTGTACGGTCCAGAATATTTGTTGGAAAGTTTTTTGCCTTCCGTCTTTGCCTCGTTCTTTAGGTAGACGCAATCTCCTATCTTAAAATCTATATTCTCTTTGATTTTGGGTAGGTTTCTTAGCTCTTGACTTATTTTACATTTTCCAACTCTTGTTTTACTATTTTATAAGTTTTCCTCATCCTATTTATGAATTCTTGTTTGTAATCCTCCGAGTTATTGTAATATTGCCGGGACTCAATAATCTCATCATACAGGATTCTAAAATCACGACCAAAAAGTAAATAAAAAGGGTTGTCTTTGGTTGTTTCTGAATGAGCAGTATTGATCATGTTAGTTAAATAAGGTAAGAATTGATCCCAATCGTTCCTGTTGTCTTTCGTATAAATGCTTAATACATTCAAAAATATTTTATACCTATTTTCTATTTTACCATTAGCTTGTGGGTTATATGGGGAAGTCACCAATTCCTCTATGTTAAGAAAACTCATTATGTCTTTAGTTACTTTTTCAACGAAATTGCTTCCGTTGTCACTTAAAACCTTATTTGGAATGCCAAATTTTAAAAATAATTTCGCTAACGCCTCACTTGGGACGTAAGCGCCCAGAAATCATGATGATGTTCATAATTATGAACATGATCTCTTGGAACGGAATTCATGATAACATTCATAATTACGAACATGATCAGCTCATAATTAGACGCTTCTGTACTGGTAATTTTTGTTTTTGATGACATCAGCCTTTGTTAGAATGAGGGTTGATTTCTCATAGAAAATTAGAGGAGATCGCAAAAACCCAACAAATTAAACGCTGCCTGGGCTTTGAGTTCCTCCCCAAGCTTTCCCCAAAACGTGGTCGAACACCACTCGTCGTCGTCAGTCGATCACGAGCTTCCTACGTTGGGCCTTTCGCATTGATCACGAATGTTTTGGTATCACTTGTATTATTTTATATTAATTAATATTGACTTGATTAATTTTTACTCGCATACTTTTAAATTTATTATGGTGGATTACAAATTGTTTTTTATAAGGGATTCGACATCCACCCCCTTCGACTAATGATAAAAGGAATTACCCGTCGATGACCGTGGACACAACCTCCCTACGACAAGAACGTTTGACTTCACATTATTTAGGGGTATTTCCATATACCCCTAATATACCCCTAGTTATATCATGATATTGTCCTTGCTGGTCATCCTTGGGAGTTTTATTCCTAGGCAATGTACTTTAACTTTTTTTATTTGGAAATTTACTATATCCATAGCTTCTCGTAGATTTGTTTTAGTTTAATCTTTGGGAGGAGTTTAACCTAGAATAAGACCCGAAGTCTCTACGGTTCCTTTCAATTGTTCCTGCAATGACAGGGGTCTCTCAATTTGCTTTGTTGAGGAAACCATATCATCTGGAAATCTTTTGGGGGGATATGGGGTCGAACTTATATAACGGACAAATTATGTTTTCGGAGATATCGTATAATCTTATTCTCCTGCGCTCTCCGATGATGAACTTTTTGGATGTTTTGGTGTTTTTATTCTTACTGGTATTAGGGTTTTCCCTTCAGGAATAACTAAATTTTTCATAGCTAAGAATTCTTCAAAGTTTCCCTCGTCACTATCATTCTCAAAATAGTCTTGCTTGAAATTAAAGGGTATTAGCTCTGCCAATCTTGATTTAGGGGGCTCATTTTCTGCATGTGACGAATTGGTAGACGAGGGACGCGATACCCATCTTTCTGGAAATTTTACTCTTTTTATTCTAGCATGTGCCTTGTAAGTTCTTCCACTATCGGGGTTCACTACTTTAAAAGTATAATCGTTATCGTACTTTTTGATTATTCTGTATGGTCCGGAATATTTATTGGAAATTTTTTGCCTTCTGTCTTTCCCTTGTTCTTTAGGTAGACACAATTTCCTATCTTAAAATCTATATTCCCTTTGATTTTGGGTAGGTTTCTTAGCTCTTGACTTATTTTACATTTTTCCAACTCTTGTTTTACTATTTTATAAGTTTTCCTCATCCTATTTATGAATTCTTGTTTGTAATCCTCCGAGTTATTGTAATATTGCCGGGACTCAATAATCTCATCATACGGGATTCTAAAATCACGACCAAAAAGTAAATAAAAAGGGTTGTCTTTGGTTGTTTCTGAATAAGCAGTATTGATTATGTTAGTTAAATAAGGTAAGAATTGATCCCAATCGTTCCTGTTGTCTTTTGTATAAATGCTTAATACATTCGAAAATATTTTATGCCTATTTTCTATTTTACCATTAGCTTGTGGGTGATATGGGGAAGTCACCAATTTCTCTATGTTAAGAAAACTCATCAAGTCTTTTGTTCCTTTTGAAACAAAATTGCTTCCGTTGTCACTTAAAACCTTATTTGGGATGCCAAATTTTAAAAATAATTTCGCTAGCGCCTCACTTGGGGCGTAAGCGCCTTAATTTTTTAATGCTTTTGCAAAATTAAATCCGGAAAACTGATCTAGAACTGAAAGAATACAAGTGTGGCCTCTGTTGGAAACAGGTAAGCCTCCACTAGTTCCATATAAATCAAATGAGACAATATCAAAGGGGAATCTCGCTACCGGGACTCTTCCCATAGGAGGATTAGGATAAGCTTGGGTTTTTTTTAAGTTATACGCTTCGCATGTACTTACACATTCCTTAGGTTTTGTTACTGCCGACGGCATGTAAAAATATTGTTTTAATTTATGGAAAGTTTTCGTTACTCCTAAATGTCCACCTATATCTGAATGAAAATATTCGAAGGCAGGTATTATTAAGTTTTGGGGTAATACAGGTATTATTGAGGTTTGGTTTCTATTTGCTTCAGCAGTCACGATTCTTCATAGTATTTCTTCATCAAGGTCATAGTAAAAATTATCTATCTCTTTTCTAAGAGTTTTGAATTTATCTGGTAACCCATCATCATTCACAAAATAATTAATAAGTGCTACACACATTTCGTCATTTGTTGATTTCTTTTTATATTTTCTAAACACAAGGGACAATAGTTAGCTAATTAAGGTATTATAATTAAGCTAGTTATGTATTAAAGTTATGCTTCATAATTAAAGTTAAGCAATAAGCTTCAAAGCTTCAACGCTATAAGTTTCGAAAGCTATAAGATTCCAAGTTATAAGCTACATAGTTGAGTTTTACTTTACAAAAATATTACCAAGTAAATGGACGAAAAAGCACCTATTAAAGTATATTAATGTGGAAAAAATAAAGATTATTTTAAAAATAAGCATCTGCGAGCACATCAGTGTCCTTTTCGACTGTAGATTTTTGGAAACTCTGGATGTGGTAAACCCAATTTACTCTTGAAATTGATTTATGACTACTTATACTTTCAAAAATTTATATGTATGCTAAAAATCTTGTTGAAATAAATATAAAGATTTAATGCTTAACATGAATGTCTGGGAAAACAAACTGACATGGATCTTTTGGTTGCGAGTAATGATAAAAGTGATGTCATTGATGTGGATAACCTAAATCCCAAGTGTCACAATTTAGTTATCTTTGACGATTTTCTAACGGAAAAAAGATCAGCAAAATTGAAAATTTATTTGTGAGAGATAGAAAACAAAATACGTCAATAATCTATATTTCTCAGAGCTATTCTGATACACCTAAAATTATACGATTAATATGTAACTTTTAAATTTTTCATGTGTTCAAAAAGAAATTGATAGAATCAGACAAAAATCATCTGACTTAAAAAAGGAAAAATGTATCAAATACTTTAATTAAGCAACAAAGAATAGTCGATTTTTACTAAATAATCTGAAAACAAATGATGAATACCTCTAGTACAGAAAGAAATTAGATATTAACTTAATGCAATTTGTTTATACTAAATGAATAGGTTTGGAAGCTTAGGAAGTAAGTATCGGAAGTACACAAGTAATAAAAGCAGATTGATGGATGATGATGGTAGTCTTGATTTACAGGGTAAAAGCTTAATTAATTTAGGTAATGCAAAATCAGACAATGATGCTCTTACTTTACAAAGTGTGAAAATTATTTTTAACAATTTCAAGGATGAATATGTTAATCAAAAAATTCTTACAAATCATTATTTAAGTGAGGATATTAATAGATAAACTGGAATTTACTTATCACCTGATAATATGTTGACTAGAGTTGATGGTGAAGAATCATTCGTAAAAAATATTTTAAAATATCAAACGAAGATGTAAATGTAGAAAATAGAAGAATTGAAAATGTTGCAAACCCAGCAAATGGTGCGGATGTAGTTAATCTTTCAATGTTAAATGATTTCAAACAAGACGCTATTAAAGATCAAATGCTAAACAGTCCTAAATTAAGCGTAGATATTATCAAGTATACTAAATTCATCAATCACCTGACAATATATTGATTAAAGTTGATGACAAAGCTATTTGTAAAAATACGTTAAAAGTAACAAAAAAAGATATTAGTACAGAAAATAAAAGAACTAGAAACGTTGCAAATCCAAAAAATGTTGCAGATGCAGTTAATCTTTCAACCTTATTGGTATACTCGAAGGGTTTCATGCAGTTATCTGATCGTTCAGACAATTTCGAGAATTTTATAATAAATATACTTGAAAAAGACCAATGAAACATTTCGAAAAAGAATGAAAGGAAGGTTGAGGTAAAATAAATAATATTATATTTTTATCTATAAAGATAATTGTTTAAAAAATGGAAGATTATACAATTTATTTACCAGAATTTCAGAAACAAAAAATTAAAACGTGTTTTGATGCAAAACAAAAATGTAAAGTGTGAGTAACGCATGAAAACGTGAATGAACGAGAACCTATTAAACTATTACTTCATAAAAGACAGATTACTAAGATTGAAAAATATCAAAGTGAAAATAAAGGATATGATTTTGATTTATCTTATAAACAACTACTTCAAAATCATCCAAGATTATCGTTCTTATCTTTTGTCGATAAATCTGAAATCCATAAAAAAGCTGACTTTATTGAATAAACAATTCATATATCTCCTCTTTAAAAAGTAAAAATGTTTTAACAAAAAAGAAAATTACCAAATTCGAATAGAAAATATTATTGTTGGTTAAGACCCTATTAAACTATCCCTTAAAAGATAACAAATTGAACAAACTGAGCAAGGAAAATAAAGAATAAAGATGTCAATATAATTATATCATACCATCAACTGAGTCAAAATGGTGGCTTGCTTCTATTTTTAATATCATTAGCAGCTGCAATAGGTAAAGCTGCTCTAACAGTTGGTGCAGCTGGAAAGAAAATTGTTGATAAAATTACTGATTCTTCAAACGCTATAGGTGAAGGTTTAACATTACCAGGGACTTTACCGAAAGGTCGATGTTTAAAATTACCCAGCACACACAAAATTGTTAGATCTGGATCGGAAGTGGTTGTTGAAAATCCCGAAAAAACGTTGTCGACCCAAGAAAATACAAGTAGAAATGGTTAAAGTACCAAAGCAGCTTGGAAGACCCAAAAAGATTGTTGTAGCTGAAAGGTAACAATTCAAAGAATACTCACTTTTAAAAAACGGGGAACGTCAGAAGAATCAAAAACACATGATACCACTGACAAATATTGATATATTGACTGAATTAGGTCGTATTCCTTATTTTCGAGGTTTTTTTTCTCGAGATAATGTACTAAGTATAAAAAAGAAAAAAGAATATGGTGTAAACAATTATGACTGCATGGGATCGCCTGGGCTGCATTGGACTTGTTATTTAAATAGTCCCAAGTACTCATTTATAGAGTTTTATGATTATTTTGGAATCCAACCTGGAAATTAAATTGTCAACTACTTAAAGACTTCAAATAAACAAATTGCCTATCACTCTACTCAAGACAAAAATTTTAACGATTTGAATTCTGGTCATTTGTGTATTGATTATATAAAAAAAATTCAAGGAAATGGATCACATAATTTTATATAAAGTTTATTTTCAACTGTAAATGGAAGAAGAATTAGAATAGGTATTATTTGCTTATCGTAGAAGTTTTAAATACTATGGATATGTTAGTTATGGTTTCTTAATATCCGAATTTTTGCCATGTTACCCCATGCTTCTTTAAGTCTTGGGACAGTTCTGATTGAAATACTTGAAAAATATCTAAGAATAGCAGAAAGAAAGTCTGAGTATAAAACTGCTTATTCATGCTATTTAGAATTGCTTGCTATGTGCAAATCGGGTGAATTTACTAATGAAGAAACAATTAAACGAGAAAATGAATTGCGCAAAACATTACAGTTTTTTCCTCTTGAAAAATATTTGAAACAGGTCAAATTTAATGATTATAAATATTGCAAAATTCTGTAAAGTCCAAAAATAATATTTAAAATAACTTGCGAAATTTTAAATTTTTTGCAACCCCCCCCCCAGGATGTTATTGATTTTATTTTTATTTTTGGTGTTGGTGACCTAACATCAGTCTGGCTTCTGAGGCAAACCCCCAGGGTTTTTTGTTTTAAGGGAAGATGGCTGCTTCTTACTCCTTGATCTGGGGCCAGATCGTATTGACATCATCAACTGCTACACGAGGTAACAGTGACAGTCGAACTGCGTTGGATTGCAACAGAGGATCAGACCAGTCGTGTTACCAACTAGGCCATAATGGCCTGTAAGGAGAGTTTACACAATCTTTTTGTGCTTCATTTGGTATATAGAATCACTGAAATGTTTGCCGTATACTGTGCTTGAACGTGTAACCTTCAGGTTCCAAGTCAAGCGCTTTAACCAGTTGTGCCAACGAAGACTTGTCTATTCTTAATGGTAAAAAGAATAATAGTTTAGAAAATTAGTCTATTAAATTCATTGCCCAGTAAATGGATAAACTTTTAAGCGAAATAAAAATTGAAAACAAACATAGTCGAACTACTGGGAAAGAAGATTTAGATATTGGAATAGAATATACAATTAAAGCAATGAAAATAATTTCTTAGACCACACTGCTTTTCCATTTACGAAAAACTAAGCAAAAAATACGGGTTTCAGATTCAGATAGATCTAGATTGTTTAGTTTTGATATAAAACAAATGTGTAAATATATTCCTTTTGATAAATCTTTTAGTGTTTTATCCGAAAAACTTGATGGACATAAAAATGAGATAGAAGAATTATCTGTGGGAATCTAAATTGAAACTATGTTAAATTTAGTTAAGATTACTAGCAGGTATACTCATTATTTCACGTTTAGATATAATTTTTATCATAAAATTAGGGGATTAGCAGTGAGAGGGCCCTTAAGTCCGTTTTTAGCAAATATTTATCTAGAGTATGTAGAAACTTTAGCTAAAAAAAATATTTTTAAACCCTAAATTTTGGGGCAAATATATGGATGATGTTTTAGTCATTCGGAATTATGGGGAATCACAAATTGAAAGTTTTTGGAAACATTTAAATAATTTGGGAGGTGAATTAGTTTTTACAATTGAAAAAGAAACAGAGAATAAGTTACCGTTTCTGGATATTTGGATCCATAGAAATAATAATGAACTAGCGTTTTCAATATACCGTAAACCGACTAACAACAACCGTTATTTGTCTTTCGCATCAAATCATCCGATCCAAGTAAAAAGGTGTGTAGTAATTTCTTAAGTTGATGGGGTATTAAAATTAGCGTTGCCAGAATACATGAGTTATGAATTAATTTCTTATTAAGGATATTCTAGTAGGCAATGGATATCCGGAAAATATGATTTCTCAAATAATTGAAAAAAAAGGACAAAAAAGTTAATGGATCCTGTAGTATTAGAAGAAGATGGGTCAACTCAAGAAACAAACTACACAACTATGCCTTATATCCCAATGTTGTCACAAAAATTAAGAAGAGAATTAAAAAAATATAATATAAAAACAGCATTTAAACCAGGAAAAACTATAAGCTCTTTGCTAAATAATAGAAACGACAAAGTACCAACAAACATACAAAAGGAAATATACAAAATTCACTGCTCTTGTGGTAAATTTCATGTGGGAAGAACACAACAGTATTTAGAAAATAGACTACAGCAACACAAAGACGCCATAGATTGCTCGTTAAAACCTAATAAAAAACTGGAAACACTTGAGTCAGCTGTTGTAGAACACGTATACACATTTCCACACCACAGTATTTTATTTGATCAGACAAAATTGTAGATACGTCTGTAAGACTTTTACTAAGTTTCAGAGAAATTATAGAAATAAAAAACGATTATCTTTGGAATAATTAGTACCAATAGAGATGAAGGGGATTTTATGATAAATTCAATTTATAATAGTTTAATTAAAAAGAAGGTAAAATATTCAACCAGTACTGATTTTAATAATTGTCCTTAAACAAATAATAACATTGCGAAAAAAGGTCAGAATGAGGTAAAAGCTGGGAAAAGTCCACAGACTGCAGCTAGACTAGCGACCAAAAAAATCCACTCAATCTATAATTCATGAATTGGCTGATTAACCTGTGAGATTTAATTAGGGGTTATGAACCTGGGGTTCGGTGACCTTTTTTGTTTGTTCAAGTAAATATAGTTTTAAATTTTGATAGATTTTCATGTATACACTGATTGTAAGAGGAGAGTGACATATGGTATCAAAATAGACATTCGATTTTGTTTCTTGCGTTAAGACGTCAGTGCTGGAAGTTTGGTTTAATATGCGAGTTTGTTTCTTACTTATTTATAATTTTTGTTCTTCGTGTATTTATTCGTTATATTTCTGTGTCTGTTATTTAAAAAAAAAACATTTTTTCGTTTTTTCCGTTAGGAAAGGTTCCCGGACGTGGGGCCGAAATATTCGGAATATTTTTTAATTAAAGTGTTTATTTGTTTTAATTTATTGTTCCACTGCCTTAAAGCCCGTTTTTTCTTGATTAGTTTTTGTAAAACAATGAAATGTGTAACAACTAAATATGGAAATAAACTCGTTGTTACTATCAGAGGCAACGCTGTAGCATTGCCTAGGGTAAAGGCCATACGGCTCCAATGTTTTATTATTATTTTTTTTCCCCAGAGGCACTTCATATGGAAGGGGTCGTCGTAGAAGCTTCAAAGGGGGCTAATTCAATTGGAAATCGAAAGTTCTAGTGCCCTTTTTAATAGTCGAAAATGATTGGAGGGCAACTAGCCCCCCCCCCCACGCAGGTCATTCCCCCAAACACATCCAATCAAAATTTTGGGATAGCCATTTTGTTCAGCGTAGTTGATTTCCAGATAGAAAATATATTTTTGAGGAGGATACTCCCCCACAAACCTCAGGGCAAGGAATTTAAGTTATGCTCTGGGGGCATATAAGGTTTTTATAGAAGGTGTTGTCGTAGAAACTTCAAAACAGACTCATTCGATTGGAAATTAAAGAGCTAGTGCCCTTTTTAATAGTCGAAAGTGATTGGAGTGTAACTAGCTCCCCCCCCACGCCCATCATTTCCCCAAAGACATCCAATCAAAATTTTCAGATAGCCATGTAGTTCAGCGTAGTTGATTTCCAGATAGAAAATATATTTTTGAGGAGGACAGTCCCCCACTACCCTCAGGGCAAGGGTTTTAAGTTATGCCCTGGGGGCATATAAAGTTTTTATAGAAGGCGTTGTCGTAGAAACTTCAAAACAGGCTCATTCGATTTGAAATTAAAGGGCAAATGCCCTTTTTAATAGTCGAAAATCATTGGAGGGCAACTAGCCCCCCCACAGACCCATCATTCCCCCAAACACATCCAATCAAAATTTTGAGATAGCCATTTTGTTCAGCGTAGTTGATTTCCAGATATAAAATATATTTTAGAGGAGGATACTCCCCCACAACTCTGAGGGCAAGGGTTTTAAGTTATGCCCTGGGGGCATATAAGGTTTTTATTGAAGGCGTTGTCGTAGAAACTTCAAAATAGGCTCATTCGATTGGAAATTAAAGGGCTAGTGCCCTTTTTAATAGTCAAAAGTGATTGGAGTGCGACTAGCCCCATCCCCCCCCCCCGACACCCATCATTTCCGAAAACACATCCAATCAAAATTTCGAGATAGCCATTTTGTTCAGCGTATTTGATTTCCAGATAGAAAATATGTTTTTGAGGAGGACTCTCCGCCACAACCCTCAGGGCAAGGGTCGTAATATATGCCTTATGGGCATATAAGGTTTTTATTGAAAGTTTTGTCGTAGAAACTTCAAAAAGGGCTCATTCGATTGGAAATTCAAAGGGCTAGTGCCCTTTTTAATAGTCGAAAATAATTGGAGGGCAACTAACCCCTCCCCTAGGCCCATTATTCCCCCAATCACATCAAATAATCATTTTAAGATAGCTATTTCGTTGAGCATAGGTGATTTCCAGATAGAAAATATATTTTTGAGGAGGACAATCCCCCACAACCCTCAGGGCAACGGTTTTAAGTTAAGCCCTGGGGGCATATAAGGCTTTTAAAGAAGGTGGTGTCGTAGAAACTTCAAAACAGGCTCGTTCTGTTTGAAATTCAAAGGGCTAGTGCCCATTTTGATAGTCGAAAGTAATTTGAGGGCAACTAATCCCCCTCTCAGGCCCACCTTTTCCCCAAACACATCCAATCAAAATTTTGAGACAGCCATTTTATTAAACGTAGTTTTAAGTTCTAGAAATTAAGTCTTTGAGGATGACAACTCCCCCACAGCTGTCAGGGCAAGAGTTGTAATTTAAGGGTTCTCCGAATCCTTCCCATTATTTCCTATGGAAGGGATGCTCGTATAAACTTTGGAGAGGACTCATTTGACTGAAAATTGAAAGTTTTTGTTCACTTTTTAAGAGTCAAAAGAGATTGCAGGGTGACTAGCCCCCCCTCCTCCACGCCCTAAATGCATCAGATAAAAATTTTGAGATAGACATTTTGTTAAAATAGTTCAAAGTTCTGATAACAAAAAAACTGCGGTGTCGACACAGCCCACCAGGGCCCGGGAGTTGGCAATGTAAGTTATGCCCTGGGGCATAACTTATTAAAGGGGGCTTATAACTTATGGGAAGGGGTTTTGTATGGGAAGAACACATAGGAAATCTATTATAATTATCCAATTATAAGGTTAAATACATACTCTGAGATACATGTAAAATTGCTTTGGCACACAAAATCCTATTAAGGTCAATTCCAAACAGTCGTGATCCCTTTGTGTCAGCAAGTGAAATGGTCAAAACCCCCTAATTGGAGCTATTTTTCAATCCATTCATTGTTGTCAATCGTTGTCCACAAGTTATGCAAGCTGTCTATTGTTCATATATAAGGTTTTTATCAAATAGGTAATCGGATAGAATTTGAAAAAAGCCTCATTCGATTTGAATTGAAAGTTCTGTATCCTTTTTTTAAGTCAATAATAATCGGACAGTAAGCACCCCCCACCCATGCCAAAGCTTTTTGCAATCAAAAACGAACAAAAATTAATTAAAAAAAAACTTTCCTAAAAATAAGTTTTTCAAAGACAAGTAAAGGCCATTTTAACCTTAAGCTCAGGAGATACAAATACCTGTTAAAATTCAAACTCTAAACGACCAGAAATTACTATTAAAGAATAAATGAAACCCAAAACGGACAGAAATTAAATAGCAATGAATGCGAACAAACATACAATATATATTAATTTAAATGAATAAATAAATCTTTAAACGAGTGAGATTTAAATTGAATATGCAAATAAAGTTCGAATCGAATAAAAATAACTATAAACAAGAGTTTATGTATCGTCTCGCTGCAGAAGCCTAAAACCTACTGCGTCATTGGCGCTTTACTGAAAATGAATTATATTACAAATGTTTTCTTTTGTACTTAATATTGAAAAAAAATATTAAAATTACAGTAAAATTTTGAACTGATGAGCTTTTAGCAATTAATATCATTATGCATCAAATATTCAGTTTAATTTATTAGTTCTTTTCAAGATTAGTCAAGACAAATAAAGTTTCACTACAAACAAAATTTGGATACTGCCCCCTTCTTTAACTGTAAAAACCTAAAGCCATCTGCGTCATTGGTGCTTCACTGAAAACGAATTACTCGTATATTACAAATTTACTATTTTCCAGTTCTTACAGCATTGAAAATGAAAATAAAATTACAGTGAAAAAAAATCTTGAACTGATGGATCTCTCAACAGTTAATATCATTATATATCTAATATTCAATTTGATTTTGTTTATACTTTCCAAGACTTTTCAAGACTCAAGACTTTTCAAGACTTATATAGTTTTGTCATTTTTCTAACTCTGCCATTTTTTCTAACTAATCGTGTTGGTTTGTTATATTCTATGGCTTCTAGGCATTTCTATTTGAGCGGAAAACTGCACCTCAAACTTTGTGGAACATGTATTTTCTTGCATGAAACACGAAAATATAATAAAATGTCAAGTTTTGGAGTGTTCCACCACTCGCAAGCAAGTGCCATTGGTATTTTTGGATCCGCATGGTCAATTTAGGGGGTGCAGGGTAGGCTAATTCTCGTAGCAGCCCCATTCCGTCGTGGTATGATTCACACTTTCAACACCTGAGTAGAGAGGGCATAATATCTCCCGGGCGTACACATGTGCTGCCATCAACAATTAAGTCTAACGCCGACGGGCTTTAATTTTTCAAGGATTATCGATCCACTAACAGGTCAATGACCCCTTTTTGCAAGGTCGATTTATTTGTTGTTGTTGTTCGTCCAGGTGTATTCACACAGTGGGGGGGGGGGTTGAATTTGCACATGCGCATTGACGGTGGGGAATGTATTGATCTAGGACACGAGGGGGGAAATGGATTTCTGAGAACTTGATTTAGATAATCGGTGGGGAGTGTATAGATCTAGGACAAGAGGGGGGGAAGTGAATTTCCGAGAAATTGATTGCGTGACCGACTAGGACGACTGAATTTCTGAGAAATTGATTGCGTAACCGGCTAGGACAAGTGAATGTATTGAATGTATTGATTGATAACGGGAAAAGAATCACGTGTATCCTTTTAATCCAATCAGGGAGTCAGTTACATCTCCTTCTAAGCCAATCAGAGAGTCGGTTACATATTGTTTCCCAATAAATCACAATTAGCCCTTGAGATTTCGTATATAAAGGACATGCGTTGTGATTAAACATTCAGAAAGTTCCAAGACACAATGGATAAAACATTGGATATTATCGACCTTGAAGCTTCATCTACAATGATTAACAACGTGAGTTCTGTTTAGTAAATTTTCATAGTTTATTTTCAAATAAAATCATTTTACATAGTCACCCTCCAGTAAATTCAAATTCAGGTACCCCCCCCCACACAATACAAACTCCACTATATATTGTTTATACTCGCTAGAAAGCTTAAAATATGTTCTTTTTTACCACGTAAACCTCCCCTCTCTCCCTCTCTGTTTATGACTTTAATTCTTCCAATAGAAATAACTTTGTTTTTGAACTCTCCTTTCGACAGCCAACTTTCTGTTAATCCCTTAGCTATTAAGCCACTATGGTTTGACTTAAGAATTTCCGTGAAGTTTTAAATAGCTGATAATTACTGCCACCCTTTTAAAGTACATCCGGCCTCTTAATCCTTACGTTAGCGGCTTAGTCAAAAGGTTTCACTGGAAAAAAGGATACTTTTTGCTCAAATTAACATCATAGCTTCTTCATCGCAAATTTTACTTTTGCTTTACTGAAAAGGAAGAGGGGCTTTCTTCTGTAAAAAGAGGGGAGGGGGGTATTGTTAAGAGGGGATGGATGTCAGTTTTATGTAATATTCATTTTCCATTTTGAGAACTCAGTGTTTATATGGGGGGGGGGGGTTAGGGTTGCAATGCCTCGCTTTTAACACCTTCATTGTAATGTGAACAAAACCGTTTGTTTGCGGGAAAAGTAAGGGGCCGGGATTTCTAAGAAAAAGATACATAGCTTTATTTTGCGTAAAGTGCATAGCATTTACGTCTAAGATATTAAATTTTAGGCCTATAAGCTATATGTTAACAATCTTTTTTCTATTTTAAAGCCTATAGACTGGAAGATTTAAAATTTTTTTCTAAATGGTAAAAATAGAAACATTGATTTCTATCCTAAGGCTACAAACTAGTGATTGTCAAGTTTAATTTTTTTCACAGGTCGTGCAATAAAAACATATGATTTCCAAGCATAGTATATTTATCGTAAAATTTTACTTTTTGCTTTGCTTTTTTGGCTTAGGGGAGGGGGCTTCTTTGCCATAAATGCTTTCTAGACAAAATTATGGTTAGGGGGTTTGGGGGGGTACTAATTTTTCTTCTGTAAAAAGGGAAAAATTATTTCAATACTAATTTTTTTTCTTCTTTTTAAGGACATTTATGAAGAATGTGCACCTCCACCTGAAAAGAGAGCAAGAGAGGGTGAGGCAGTGCCATCAGTGCCAGCCCCTATGCAGTCTGGGGATAAGCCAAAAAGACAATGGGCCATAAGGATGAAGAACCTTGCTGTCTAATCGGTGCAAGCCCGTGACATTACTGGCTTGACAGCACAAGTCCGTACCTTCACTGGCTCTACTGCATAAGTCGCAGCCCAATCTGCGCAAGAACATAGCGTCGCCGGCCCGTCCGCCCTCCATCATGCTTTACCCGGTCAATCTGACACTCAACTACAGCCGGAATATAAAAATGTAAGCATTTTTACCTGGTTACAGAAATATCTACCTATTTCTTCCAATGTTTTTTTAGCCTTTTCTTTTCATTATTTTTCAACACTGTAAAAGTGTGTCAGAGATATTAAAAGAAATTGCTCCCCCTTTTAAATCAGGTCAATTATTGTATACATTCAGTCTGCTGAATTCTCATAGTGAAGCCAAAAACAGGCACTATATTCCGATCATAATTTCCTCATAGCAAAATCTTTGCGTTATAAACTGCTTTTATCTACAAACAATTTTCTATAGGAAAGAGTTGTATATAGACAGAAAGGGATAGGCTATCAAGTAAAGACCCCGTTTTTTTCCAAAGCAGATAGAGCAATAATATGAAATTTTTTGATGGGTTGTTTGAACAAAATCGAAATCTTCTATGTCATCTTTTAGATTGAATTAAGGTGGAACTTTTAGAATATATAGAGTAGGGAACTAAATGCTACTGCTAAGCGTGTTTTTAAATAATAATCCAGTTTTTTAAAAATAGGGTGATTTCGACACTTTGAAAATAATCTATTTTCTTTTATAGGTTGTTCTGGCTCCATATTCACCATCTCCCCCCTGCTCGTCAGTTGGAGAAGAAGACGCGTCTGTGGACTACCTCAACAATTCAACATGGAACGATATCATTAACGATATTCCAGATAACACTGATGAGTTTTTAGCTGATTTTTTTAATGTTGATTATACCGCATTTGAGTAGGGGGACTTACCTTTGCTAAGTACAAACACATTACAGCTTTTAAATGATTTTACAAATGGATTAACAGGGAATCCTCCCCCCACTGATTACATACTTCCACTTCAAAAAACTGAAGTGGCTTCCCATGACTCTATTATTGAACAATGTGGGGGAGGGGTGTGATAATATACATGAGGGGAGGATGGAATGTCTTCAAACTATTCTATTGATGAACAATGTGGGGGAGGGGATGGTGATAATATACAAGAGGAGGAGGTGGGGGAGGATAATATTCATTTTACATCATTTCCTGAGTTTCAACTCTCAAATACAATTTTAAATACAATATTTGTTTGCACTGCAACTTCTGGAGACCCTTTTAATTCGCTTTTGGGTGGTAATTTTGTGTTTGACCCTGTAGAAAATTGTTCATGAATATGAAGATAGTACTCATGCACTCCTAGAGAATCAAATTCAGTTGTGGGGAGGTAGGGGTCCAATTAAGGTTTCTATTGTTCTAACGGTGTTCTATTTAAATGGGGGAAAAAGTGAGGTTTATCATCATTATGTACATACCGAGATGCGAGTGGTCTATTCCAATTTAGAGAATTTTGAGGGTGTTTTTTCAGAGTGGATAGGCAATATTATTACACATCTCGAGAATAATAACGAAAACTGTAGTGGGTCTGTAGTTTTATTTGTTGAAAATTTAACCGTTAATATTTGTAAATTTAAAATAGATTTTATTTTAAGAGGGGGTGGGGCGTCTGAGAGGGCAATAGTTTTAAAATATAATCCCGATTTAGAGGGTTGTCAAGGTGTCCAGCGAATCTGTTTTAAAACAGCTCAAAAATGTTTCAAGTGTACTTTCCTCATTTCATCTTTCCGGCCTTTGAAAGATGGCACTACAAAGACGAATTTAG
Organism: Artemia sp. Qi Xiang Cuo; assembly: GCF_049724085.1. Taxonomy (NCBI): domain Eukaryota; kingdom Metazoa; phylum Arthropoda; class Branchiopoda; order Anostraca; family Artemiidae; genus Artemia; species Artemia sp. Qi Xiang Cuo. The sequence continues at coordinate 40,408,570 of NC_142800.1, read as the reverse complement.
ATCACTGGGCTGTACATGGGAAGGAGGGGTCCAATTTTCCCATTGTGGATTTTTCTTGTTTAGAGGGGAAATATCCAGTAACGCTCAGGTCTATTGATATTTTTGAAAGGGCCAATGCCCATTTAAATATTGGCATAACTGTGTTTCAGTATGAAACTGAATTTGAAGATGGGGTTCGTTCTAAAAAGGAGGGGGTGGTGTTCTCAGTAAGAGGCCCGTCGATTGAATTGGTGAAGTACTGGGTATGGCTGTTGTACACACCACCTAGTGAACCCAATGTAAGTGGCCATTTTAACCCAATTACAGACATTAGTAGAGTTCTGGGGGAGGGTAAAAAGGGGCGAGGGGTATGTTTCTACTGTCCAACCTGCCTGTCACGATTTCGTAGCGATTTCAAACTACGGGATCATATGAAACATTGTAGACGGCATGGCTACCAGTCAGTGGAAACATTTTCAGAGGATAGGGCTATTTTACGTTTTAAAAATTTTCAAACACCTTTCTCCAGAGCAATAAAATCTCGTTGGATTGTGAAGCGAAGCTAGTGGAAGTGAAGGATCTTCGATTTCCAAATCGAATCAAAGAACATCAAGCTATTGCATTCTCCTACGCCCACGCGCAAAGAGACAGTTCTAACACTATGCAGCTGTTAGAAATAGTTGAAACAATGGATGAGGGAGAGTGCATGGTCAAAGCACTGACTAAATTAATTGGCACTGCTAATTGCGCTATTTCTCGTATGAGAAATACCCATTACCCAATGTTGTTGTCTGCAGAGGATCGTCTCGCGATTAAAATTCAAAAAATATGCTGGGTTTGTAAGGGGGAGTTTGAAGAGGGGGATAAGGAGAAAAGGACTAGAGGGAAAAGAGGGGGGGGGAATGGGAAAGTCAGAGACCACAATCACTTGTGTCAGGAAATATCCTCTGAGGGTAGTAATTTTAGAGGGGTAGCGCATCAATCATGTAACTTAAACGTTAGCCAGCAGTTTTTTATTCCAGTTTTTATTCAGAATTCAAATTATGATTTAAAATTCATTTTACCGGCACTGGCACGTATGCACAGGGAGGGAGGGGGAGTAGATAGTCCATGGGTAAATAATTCATTTACCTATAACATCATTCCCAAATCAGCAGAGAAGTTAGTGCTTCTCCAGTTGAAATGGCAGGTAGTAAATAATGGGCATACGTGCTGGAATAAAATCAGGTTTTTAGATTCTTTTAGTTTTTTTCCCAAGGCATTGAGTCAATTGATTCAAGTGCAGAAAAGTGACAATTTTGATAGTTTTCCTTTGTCTAAACAGCACTTTCCAGACAGTGAAATGTATGACCTATTGACCTGTAAAGGTGTATATGCATACGACTATTACTGTTCTTGCGCTCGCTTAAGCGAGATGAAACTACCTCCAATTGAAGATTCCTATAATTCTCACACCAAAAGCGAATGTACAGCCGAGGACAATGAGTTTTCCAAGAAGGTGGGGTCGAAGGGGAATTGTAAAAATGGATGAGATTATTGTAGACTTCTTTAAACCACTGGTTTTTTAAGTGTGTTAGATATAGCCTACGAGAACAGAGACCGAAGATATGCAGATTTTAGACTATATATAGGATATTATTTTTCTACGCTACAATTGGTTATGGAATTGATTTAAAAAATGAGTTGGGAATAAAATTGTTTGATAACAGATGTGTACCGACACCTTTTTGAAGAAAGATCAGTGAGGGTAGGGTATGTTCTTGCTGGGGATTACGTCGGGTCAATAGATCCGAGTGGAACCAACAACACCGGTGCAAAGTCAAATGTAGTGTTCTTGGACATGAATTCATTGTACCCCTCGGCAATGTCTCACTACTCTTTGCCGTGTGTGAACTATAAATGGCTTGAGAATCCTTGTGAGTTCCCTGACATTAACACCATCGAGGACAATGGGCCACATGGATGGTTCTTTGAAATTGATGGTCAGATTCCATTCGCGCTTCATGATTCAGTCAGAGATTCTGTTTTTCTCTGTATCACTCGACCAGTAACCAGGGACTCACTGAGCCCCAACAATCGATCATTGGTTGAGGATATGGGGATGCACTGGACCCCCTCTAAGCAAAAACTGATTGCAGATCTGGACTCTTAAGAGAATATCGTTGTTCATCATGTGCTTTTGCACTGGATGGTGAACAATGGTTTCAAGATCACCAAAATACATAGGGTCCTGCAATTCAGTCAAAAACCCTACTCAAAGACGTTTATCGACACTTTTGTTGATAAACGCTCTCGGGCAAACACCAAAGTAGAGAAGGAAATGTACAAACTCATTCTAAATCCAGCGTTTGACAAAATGTGTGAAAGCGTACGGAACAGATCTCGTTGCGACGTCGTGACTGACCCTCAAGAGTGTGCACGAATTATTGCTGACCCCAATTTTACAACGTTCACGAATATAGAGGCGGGCATGGTTCTTCTACACAGGAAAAAGAGAAATGTGGTACTGAACAAGAATATAGCAGGAGGTAGTTCAGTACTTGAAACTTCCAAAAAGCTCTTGTTGTCGTTTTTTTACCATGTGTGCAAGGTGCAATGGCCAAGGGAGGGGGAGGCTCAAGTTTACTATGGGGATACAGATTTTCTGCTGTTAAAGGTAAAAACCGGGGATTTATTGGGGGATTTAGAAAATGGGGAACACATCAGCTCGCGGATGGATTTCACCAACTGGAATCCGTCCCTCTACCCCGAGTTGGTAAAACGTCAAGCCCCCAACCAGCTACTAATGTTAAAATCAGAGTGGGGAGTGATTTGATATGCAAGGGGGTGTTCCTGGGTCCTAAAGTTTATTGCGTGGAAACTCATAACAGGGATGTAAAGCAGGCGAGTAAAGGGGTGCCTACACATTTTGTAAAGAATAATTTCAACATGAGTGTGTACAGAGACTCTGTAGAAAGTAGCCTAGTGCCGAGAGCACAAGTGCTTGCAATTCGCTCTCTACAGTATAAAAATTATCCTGTAAGAGTGGAAAAGAATGCAATGTCGTGTATATCCGACAAAGTCTTTGGGCTCGAGAATGGTGTAAGTGTACTAACCCATGGCCACTACCGTATTTCAGACCGGGTTGAATGCATAGACTATCGCAATCAACTTGGTCTGGATAAATTAACCTAAACTTAACCCAACCCTAACTCAAACGTGAACCTAACCTTTCATAAATCCAACCTAACCCAACCTGTAGCAGCAGCAGCAGCAGCAGCAGAAGTGACGACGACTGTTGTATACTGTTTCGATCCCGGGGGTGGGGGGGTCCCAACCTCGGCCGGCTTTCGGCCCCGCGGCTCCCGGGGGAGGGGGGGGGTCCTGCCCGCGGCCGGCCTTCGGCCACACGGCTCCTCGGAGGGTGGAGGGTCTTTTTAAATTCATAATGTTCAGCTGTGCTATTTTTGATGTTCATGTTCATGTTTGTGTTTTTTTTTCAAGTGCTGTTGTACAAAAAGTGTGTGTTTGTACAAAGATTTGTGTTCTTGCTTAAAAAAAGTGTGTTCTTGTTGTACAAATAGTGTTCTTGCTGAACAAAAAGCGTTTTTTTTATGACAATAAGTGTTGTTCATAAAGTGTTTTTTTATCTTAATAATGTTTGAACAAGTGTCATTTTTATGTTTTTCAGGTTTGAACAGAAGTGTTTTTTTTATCTTAATAATGTTTGAAAAAGTGTCATTTTGATGTTGTTCATGTTTGAACAGAAGTGTCATTTTTTTCATGTTAAATAAATGAATGAAATATTGTTTTTGTTGTTCTTGTTAACGTAGATAGATCTAAGGGAAAGTTATTACTACTTATTCATTGGACACGTATGATTTACAGTTAGTTGTAGACCGACTGTTGTCAACAGCAGCAGTATGTATCAATTTAAAACACCCTTCAGATCGTTTCTGTGTGGTCCCTCAATGTTGGGGAAAACAACACTTTTAGCTAAAATAATTCAAAATCGTAATAGAAT